>NW_028165493.1:0-25134 GCF_964263955.1 Coregonus lavaretus | reverse complement strand
TTGTTGATTAATCACTGGACACGTGTGGTTACGTGACTGGCAAGTAACTGTTGGATCAAAGCTAGCTCAGGGTCCCTTGTCAAGAAACCTGGTATGTGTGTACACAGTGCTGAGGCTAGTAGAAACCTGGTTTGTGTACACAGTGCTGAGGCTAGTAAAACCTGGTCTGTGTGTACACAGTGCTGAGGCTAGTAGAAACCTAGTCTGTGTACACAGTGCTGAGGCTAGTAGAAACCTGGTCTGTGTACACAGTGCTGAGACTAGTAGAAACCTGGTCTGTGTACACAGTACTGAGGCTAGTAGAAACCTGGTCTGTGTACACAGTGCTGAGGCTAGTAGAAACCTGGTCTGTGTACACAGTGCTGAGGCTAGTAGAAACCTGGTCTGTGTACACAGTGCTGAGGCTAGTAGAAACCTGGTCTGTGTACACAGTGCTGAGACTAGTAGAAACCTGGTCTGTGTATACAGTACTGAGGCTAGTAGAAACCTGGTCTGTGTACACAGTGCTGAGGCTAGTAGAAACCTGGTCTGTGTACACAGTGCTGAGGCTAGCAGAAACCTGGTCTGTGTACACAGTGCTGAGGCTAGTAGGGAGAGCCTGTCCACTTTACCAGCAAACACAACGGCAGAAAGGGACAGACAGGAAATGCAGAGCGACAGGGAGAGATGGCGAGAGAGAGAGAAGGAGGAAGAGAGGAAGGTCAGCGCGTCAGATAGGACACTACAGCTGCAATCCTCTAGGGCCTTCTTCTGACACCTGGTTCCATCTCACAGTGTGAAGTGGCCAACGAGAAAAAAGTTACTGGGGTTGTAATAGGTGACCTTTCTGTGAAGCGGAACACATGCATTTTTATACCAGAGCATAAATAGCTGAGCTACATAACAATTAAGGTAACCTTTCTGTTTGAATAAGAAGCCATTTCTCAGAGAACCGAAATTACATGAATGATAAATGATTTTTCTTCTACAGTGGAGAGGGAGAGGAATGGAATAAGGAAGTCGAGGGGGAGGGAGAGAAGGAAAGGCTGGTCTCACTTGTAAATCCCAGTTATAATGCCTCGTTAAAAAGATTTGGGAAAGCGAAACAGAAGCAGACACACTCTCTCTTTTCTTAAAGGTAGACATGTCTCAGTGGAATTCATTAATGTGAGTCCCGGTGGTGGTCTTACTCCTACAGTACAATTGCCTGGGTTAGCACCGATCCTGAAATTACATCTAATTGGACAATTACTCAAACTCAGAAACCTCCTGCAATAAGGCAACGAGGCCCCTAATAAACACCTTGTCTTCTCAATAAAAACAAGGAAGTCATTTACCTGACCCAAGAGGCACAATTTTTAAATTTATTTTCAAAATAATTGCATGTGCTGTGAATGAGAATATTAAAAAGGTAGCCACAGTAGCTTTGCATGGAAGAGTAATGCAGGCCTAGCTACCTCGGGCCTCACACTGCAGCCTCCTCTCTCTCTCTGGGGGGAGAGCTCATTTGTTCCACAGATAAGAGCATTGCACACGCAGTACTGTAATATTATTGCTGTCGTGTCATAATGAAATAATTTGGTCTCCTTTTCAACCCCCCCACCCACTATTCCCTCTGCCCCTACCTACCCCACACATTGGACATAATATATTTCCTCCACATGTATGAAGCATTAATTAAACATTGCCGGTGGAAATTATATATTTTGTTCATTTTCCGCCACAGCTGCTGCAGCAGCAACATTGTGTCCATTAGATTGGATAGCCGTTGTGTAATATAGAGTTTCATGTTTCTCTAGCTGATTATCACCTCTCTATGACTTCAACATACAACGAAGTCTCCTCCACATCAGGGGGTCCATGACACAGGCAGGAAAGAGGGCCAGAGAGCTATGACCCTCTGTCACTGTTCCAGTCATGAACCCTTCAACCACCCTCCACCCACCTTTCACCCAGCCTCCACTCACCCTTCACCCAGCCTTCACCCACCCTTCACCCACCCTCCACCCAGCCTCCAACCAGCCTTCACCCAGCCTCCACCCAGCCTCCACCCACTCTTCACCCAGTCTTCACCCAGCCTTCACCCACCCGTCACCCAGCCTCCACCCAGCCTCCTCCACCCACCCTTCACCCAGCCTCCACCCACCCTTCACCTAGTCTCCACCCACCCTCCACCCAGCCTCCACCCTCCACTAAGCCTCCTCCAGCCTCCACCCACATTTCACCCAGCCTCCACCCTCCACTCAGCCTCCTCCAGCCTCCTCCAGCCACTAGCTCTTTAAGTCATGCTCTCTTCAGGATGCTGAACCGTCATCTCCCCTCTCTGTGCCCTCCACCTCTGCCTCTCTGATGAGCCAAATACCAGGGTTTTCACATCTCGCCCCCATGGCGGACCAACAGAAGGATGAATAAATAATCATGGTTGACCTCGCACGTCCAGGGACAGCAGTCTAACACCTTCACTGACAAGAGTTCACCCAAATGCCACTCCCCTGCCATAGACCAGAGACCAGAGAGAGAGAGAAAAAACCTAGAGCGATGAGAAAAGTGTAGCCCGGGAGAGCTGGACGGTGACAAATGGTGTGGAAAAAACAACAGAGGCAGCCGTCTGAAGGGAAGACATGAGTAAAACTCACAAATAATTAACTGTGTAAATATTGGAGAGCCCACTGACTAATTACCTCACACGTCTCACTGCGCTCTCATTATTGTTCCTGTCGGAGTTAACCCCTTCCCTCCTGCCGGCGCCCGCCACCCACAGCCTCCTGAGCCAGCTTCTTACAGCCCTACCCCCACTCCTATATGCATGCTTGTGAGTAGAGACAGCTACGTTAGGTATGATTACCATATGGTTATCATGGATTATCATACAGTTACACTGACAATGGGAGAGGCTTATAGTTATCAGGCAAGGCATATGTTTTTTGTTTTGTTTTTTTGTCTAGTGTTGAACTAGTAAATTATTTGTCTTTCAGATGGACAGTTGTCAATCAAGCTTTTGTCAGCATGTTGGACCAAGCTATACACCCAGGCCCTCCTCTGCTCATATCCCCTATCTGAAGAGTGTTCCATCTGGCTAAGGGAGGTGTTGGCTAACACTCGCCTCTCTACTTCTCTCCTCAGGTAGAGTGGAGGATCTGCTCACACAAGGACGTTTCTCCAATAATCTCCAGGACGATGGCTAATGACAGCAGCTGTGAGGCAGGCATGCACCACTTCCAAGCTGATTTAAGTTTAACGAGCCACTCCAGAGTGCTATTGATTCAAATATATATTTGACAGGATACTCTCTGAGCATGTATTAAATGGAAAATAACTCCTCTCGTACCTTCTGAGAGCATCACCAAACGGAGGGGAGAGGGCATTTAGTGAGAAAAGGGTGTCTCATTTGTTGAGTGATTTGAGTTATGCTTCAGTCAATGGGGAGTGTGTGTAGCCGTAGGAGACGCCATGTTTTCACTCCACCTTCCTTCTCTACATGCACACTGATGAGGAGAATAAAACACAAGCAAAACAAACATGCTTTATCATTATTTCCCTGCTGTAAACAGGCTGGCAGTATGCACTGAGTGGATTCACAGCTGCTTTTTCTTTTAATTATCCCTCGCTATCAAAGTGAATGATGAGATTTATAATGAACTCTACATTTCCAATTTGTATGTTCCCCTGTAATTGCTTGGTACAGGCAGGTCTGGGGGAAAAATAACATCTTCCAACACCCGGAATTGGCGTATTGCCACCCCATTTCCCATATTTTCACAAAAGCAACAATGTTATTTCATTATCAGATGAGCTTGTAAACATTATGTTTTGGGGAGAAAGCTGAGAAAAGACAGAAAGAAAGGGAGAAAGATAGCTGTTAATATGTATATAGAACACAAACCACCATAACACAAAAAATAGGATATTTTGTGGTGTAGTTTGATTTCTCCAAATATCCCATGTTTTCAGAGTACAGGGCCTTACTGTGTGCTGTGTTTCTGTACCATCAGAATGTATTCTACTATAGTATACTATTTCAGGCTGTAAAGGAACATCGGATGAAGGCTGCTCAGGGAATAATAGGCCTCTCTTTTCTATTGACTCAACATCAAGGTAAAAAATGCACTAATATGAAAACACTGGTTTTATCTGGCCTCTTGCTTGAGCTGTGGGTTTTTCTCACTTTGCAGTATGCTTCTCAGGACAAAATAGTCTTGTCACTGTTAGATCCACAATGTTGGTACAGTGTGAACAGTGTGTGAATTATACCCAGAGTACACAAGAGCAACTCTTTCATCATACCCTCACCCTGCATCTTTATATAGGACGTTATATAGGACCTAAACTAAACCTCTCAAATCAGGAGAGAGAGCGAGAGAGACAGCGAATGCATGCACACCCTTTGCTTTGATAATCTTTAAAACCTTTTTTGCTTAATGGTAGGGCTGTGGGAAGCAAAATGAAAAATTCCTTCTTGATTATATACGTTTTTTAAAGTGAGTGTAACAAATGTTTTCATAATCCTCGATGAGTTCAAGTCTGTTTTCCCCACCAACCAGCTGACAGCCTCTTAATGCTGCCACATTAAAGTGCTTTTCCAGTGCATGTGATGCAGCTTTAACTAGGTCCTGGGGGCATTGTTAGTTATCATTGCCTACTGCTGGAGTGAGCCACGGCCCCGGTGAAAGCAATTTTAGCTTTCCTCCCAATCAGAGGCGCAACATGAGAGACGGCCAAGGAGAACAAACGGTCCGGCTCACCACTAGCCACCGCCAATCTTATCTGCGCCTCCTCCCGTCCCAAAAGGGCCAGTTGACGCAACAACCTCCCCTCTCCCCCAAAAGACATGGGATGCTTGGCCCCAGGCCCTCCAAAACACGCAGATATCTGCAAATTAGACTCACAGAGACAGACAGAAAACACCCTCTGAAGGCATCAGACATGAACATACATTCGGCAGAACGTGTGGGGGGATTTGCATTAGTACGTGTGTATGTATGTGAGACGGACCAAGGCCAAGACTGAGTGAGTTCTAAACCCATGTCAAAACAAGTCATTTCTGTGCTCCTCTGAAGTGAATCGACATGTGGAGGAATCAATTATTCTTCAAAAGTGAGTGTGAGGATAGGCCCTCATGCGTTTTAGCCACCTCATAGAGCAGACAGGCAGGCTTCTGGTGCCCTGGAAAATAGTTGCTCCTGCCTCAGATATACATGATAAGGACTCTATTCTGTTCTATATACTCACTTGCCGTATATGAGGCATCTATTTACCATTAATGAAGTTATTTTATCAGATTAACTCATTAAAGTAATGCTCGGCATACTGTATATTGTTAACTTTAGTATTACATGCATCCAGTATATACACTGAGTATACCAAACATTAGGAACACCTTCCTAATATTTGCCCTCAAAACAGCCTCAATTTGTTGGGGCATGGACTCTACAAGGTGTCGAAAGCGTTCCCCAGGGATGCTGGCCCATGTTGGCTGGATGTCCTTTGGGTGGTGGACCATTACACGCGGGAAACTGTTGAGCATGAAAAACCCAACAGCGTTGCAGTTCTTGACACAAACCGGTGCGCCTGACACCTACTACCATACCCTGTTCAAAGGCACTTCAATATTTTGTCTTTCCCTTTCTCCCTCTGAATGGTACACATACACAATCCATGTCTCAAGTGTCTCAAGGCTTAAAAATCCTCCTTTAATCTGTCTCCTCCCCTTCATCTACACTGATTGAAGTGGATTTAACAAGTGACATCAATAAGGGATCATAGCTTTCACGTGGATTCACCTAGTCAGTCAATGTCATGGAAAGAGCAGGTGTTCTTAATGTTTTGTACACTCAGTGTAGAGTAGTGTATCAGAAATGTTTTGATCATGGTAGTACGGTTGTAATGAGGAAACTTCTAAAATGTCCATTCCTCCTTCTGACTTCCTCCCTAGGCCCTTCCTCTCTCCCTCTCTCTCTATCTCTCTCTCTATCTCTTTCTCTCCCTCTCTCTCTCCCTCTCTCTCTCCCTCTCTCTCCCTCTCTCTCTGTCTCTCTCTATCTCGCTCTCTCTCTATCTCTCTATCTCTCTATCTCTCTCTCTCCCTCTCTCCCTCTCTCTATATCTCTCTCTCTCCATCTCTCTCTCTCTCCCTCTCTCCCTCTCTCTCCCTCTCTCTCCCTCTCTCTCTATCTCTCTCTCCCTCTCTCTCTATCTCTCTCTCTCCCTCTCTCTCTCCCTCTCTCTCTCCCTCTCTCTCCCTCTCTCTCTGTCTCTCTCTATCTCCCTCTCTCTATATCTCTCTCTCCCTCTCTCCCTCTCTCTATATCTCTCTCTCTCCATCTCTCTCTCTCTCCCTCTCTCCCTCTCTCTCCCTCTCTCTCTATCTCTCTCTCCCTCTCTCTCTATCTCTCTCTCCCTCTCTCTCCCTCCCTCTCTCTATATATCTCTCTCTCCCTCTCTCTCCCTCTCTCTCTATCTCTCTCTCCCTCTCTCTCTATCTCTCTCTCCCTCTCTCTCCCTCTCTATCTATCTCTCTCTCCCTCTCTCTGCCTCTCTCTCTATCTCTATCTCTCTCTCCCTCTCTCTATCTCTCTCTCCCTCTCTCTCTCTATCTATCTCTCTCTCCCTCTCTATCTCTCTCTATCTCTCTCTCTCCCTCTTTCTCTCCCTCTCTGTGTTGTTTCTAGAAGCCCTGTGATTATTTGGTGTCAGATGTCAGATAGTCCAGGTACAAGGAGATACAAAGTGCTGTCAGAGCTGGCTGAGTTATGGAGCTGTGGGGGTATTATTGTGAGGGGGTGCAGCCTAAAGCCTGCTTACCCATTAGGGAGCACACTTAGCATCTCTCATAAATTAACTCAACTTATTCTAAGCTGGGGAATATGTACAGCAAAGACTGTATCAAGCTTGGATGTGCACCAGGCTTAGTTTCTTTTTCCCAAGGGTGTTGAGGGTGAGAGGATCATGGTGTCGGTTTTATTACAGTGGGATCTCACCAAAATACTTATTTTTTGACACACTGAACACAAATGATACATGTTGACATTTTGCAGTCTTCTCAAAGACATGCCATTTTAGGCCAAATGGCATTTATATGTTTTTTTCGACAGTGTTTATTAACCTCTCAAATGGTTTTGAAGGCTTTCCTGTTGTCATTATCTGTGTCACAGAGAGAGACCCTGTGCCCAGTGTAGCGAGTAGAGAAGTGTACACACATTTTACTGGCTCACCTCACTGTAAAGTTTTATCTTGGGGAACCAATTAAAGGTAATGTAAAAATTGATGACTTCAGTGTGCTTGGCTGTTTATGTTGCTGATTTTATGCATCTGAAAATAATCTTGCCTTGGCACTGCGGGTCACGGCTGAGATGGTTGGAGGCTGATGATTAAGATAAAACACATTGTGGTGTATTGAGGTAAGTGACCTGCCGCTCTGTGCAGATAAGACTCCAATTAATCCGGGCTGAATTGCAGTAATGTTAAATAAAGATAATTACTAAATCACTAGGCTACATTGCTTTGATACATTTTTTGTTACTCAGTGTTATTACTGGGAGGAATAAGAAATTAAATGGATTATGTCACAGCCTTTTCATATGGATTACAACTGCTTTTAAATAACTGCAAGTCAATTTCATCAGCCCTGCAATTTGAGAAGCCACTGACAGGCTCTGCATGATTCAAATTGAACTCGCTCTCATCATTTAATAACGCTCCATATTCTTCACCCCCAACACACACACACATACACACACACACACACACACACACACACACACACACACACACACACACACACACACACAGGCACACACACACGTGCACACACACACACGTGCACACACACACATACACACACACACACACACACACACACACAGGCACACACACACACACACACACAGGCACACACACATACACACAGGCACACACACGTGCACACACACACACACACACACACACACACACACACAGGCACACACACACACACACACACACAGGCACACACACGTGCACACACACACACACACACACACACACACAGGCACACACACGTGCACACACACACACACACACACACACACAGGCACACACACACACACACACACACACAGGCACACACACACACACACACACACACAGGCACACACACACACACACACACACACACACACACACACACACACACACAGGCACACACACACACACACACACACACACACACACAGGCACACACACACACACACACACACACACACACACACAGGCATGTATACATAAACACAAACATAAACAACAGCCTCACATACAGACTGTTTAGATGAGGATAAGGCCTTTTAATTTATTCCAGGAAATAGCCAAACAATTAGATACTTGATAATGATCCAGCACCAGATTATACATTTGTACTCCTCCCCTTCTCTCAAAGAGGCTTAGGGCTTGCAGAGGGAGACAAGGGAACATCGTAGCAACTTCTTGACAGAAATCTTCAAAAAACAGGGCCTTTCAAGGGAGGGGGTTGGGGGGGTCTTAGGAATTATGTTTTATTTACTGCGTTTGAGGTTGAGGGTTTAAAAATATTAAATTGTGGACAAGCAATCAGAGGCATGTGATGAGAGATTTCACGGCCGGTTATCTCCTGGTCCTCACCGCTGGTTCTGTGTGTGCCGGGAGATTGTGGAGAAGTGTCGGTGCCAAGCGCCCAGGGCTGCAGGCAGCAGCAGCAGAGAGAGCTAGCTCCTTTAAAGCTGTGCTGGCACGGGGCCCCCTATCGGAGCCAGAGCACTGCTCTGTATGCATTCATTATGGCATCCATTAGAGTAAACATCTCAACCTCCCCCTACACCAGCCCCCTTGCTTTTAAGTGCCATACGACAAGTCAGCATCCAAGCTGCGAAATGAGAACCGTGCCCACACTTCCTCTTATTTATTTATTAATTTATGTATTTAGACATTTTCAGCCAGAGGTATTTCTCCTGTTTTTACGTAAAGAGCTTTTGCATGTTTCCAGCCCGCTTCTCTCTGTCTCTCTCCTGATGGCTGCCTGATGCTGGAGTGCCAACAAAGAGTGGATGGATGGAGGCCTAATTGCTGATCTTCACTCCTCTTAATTATGTGCAGGGCCGAGGTTATATAGGCCATCTTTATAGCCCAGGTTCAAGATAATTGAGAATGTATAAAATATGATTTGATTCCCCCAAAGAAAAGTCGAGCTCTGTAGCTCAATTAATTTCCTTTCATTTCTAGTGCAGGGAAATAACAGGGCACAAAGGATATTTGTCTTTCTGATACACTGCCTGAAGTAGCCCAGATAGGAATTTAAATCAAAGGTATTGGCATTATCGCTGTTTTGATCTGCAGTGAAGGGTCCTCGTGGTAATGGCATAGCCCCTACTTGTATCTGTGTCTGGCTTCAAGGTAGTCCTGACATTGTCTTCGTCTTACTCAGGAAAATGAATGGTGTATCAGAACAAGGCTTCAGAGATAAAGGACAGGAAGAATGTATTTGTACAAGCTATATCCACAGATGGAGAGCCAATGTAGATAATAATTTCATCAGATCTGTTTGATTCTATCCATGGCCTCAATCAAATGTGGAAACCTCGCTAGAATCAGCTTGTATTCAAATGAATAGTGTAGGCGTCATATCATTTAAACTCCAAAAAGCGACAGAGGAAGAGAGCATCTTTGATCTAATGAAGGCTTTGCTTCAGTACTGCGAGTCGTTTACTTAATTACCAAATTACACTTATTTATAGAGGGGGTAAGGCTCATGTGATGGCTCTGCATTAGCATCAAGGCAGAAATGAGCCCCTCAGGCCCACGCTGCCGCTGCTGTTGCTACTACTGCTCAGCTGTTAGTGAAGGATCTCAGCTTTAAATCCCTCAAATGTAAATATCTAAGTGACCTAATCTGGGACTCAGATACTGGCCTGAGGGAAAGGAAGATAGACTCCTCTCTCTCTCTCTTGCTCTCTCTCGCTTTCTCTCTCTCTCTTTCATGTTGTGATAGTCACTCTTTAACCCCCTCTCTCTCTCATTCGCCCTCTGTGTCTCTCTGGCTCATGTTGGGCCTATCCTGTCTGTCTGTGCTGCATGTAGAGTTGTTGACTGCTGGTCTGCCTTCATGTCTGTGAGTGTGATCTGGCTCTATTAAAGGGCCAACACAGCCGGGGCCACCACGCCCGTCCCTCTGTCTGTCTGTCAGCCAGACGGCCACCATCACAGGAACACATGTGGAAATAATGATGGTACTGCCAGGCGTGTATACATGGCGCTGGGGTCTGGATGCAGGCAGCGTGCCACAAGACACTGAGGGGGAACAAGGGAACATGACAGGATCATGACACTTGCTTTTTTTGTATCATATCATTTTACCAATCATCTGCATTTCATTTATCTGGGCTGTGCTGCGTGTACTCAAAGTGGCAGGCCTGCTGGCCTAGTTAGGATGGGAGAGGAGATGTAGACGGAGAGGGGGTAGCTGGGTAAAAATAGGGCTGATGAAATCCTCCTGTCCACAGCCCACTGACAGCGCTGGCACTCCAAATGAAACGTCATACATGAAACACACTAAGGCAATGTTATTACATTCCATCCAACAAAGGGGAAAATAAATGCAACTTGATTTCTGACAATGTCCTTTGTTATGTTTTTTGTTGTTGTATATTCTTACAAAAATCCAGACGTTGTTGTTGGAAGCTGAGCTCCAGCAGGGAATGGAGACTCTCTGTTCCAGGGTTACTTCTCTGAAGTTGTTGTTTCTGTGTTTGAATTTCAAACGTAAGATAAAACAATCCTAAATTAATCTCTCCTTAAGAATGTAGTAAACAAGTGTGATATGCCCCTGAAAGGGAACTCAGAGTTGTGCAACAGACCTGGCCTGGCAGTGAAAACTTCCATTGGTGTTCAGTCTGTTGTAATCATTTATCTGCTGTATAGAAGTTAATGCAACTCAAACTCCTGCAGTTTAGAGTGTGGGCTCCTGCAGTATTTAAACTGAATGTAATAATGGATATTGAATGTAATATATCCTACAACCTTGAATTATTGATGGATTCACTGAGTCCCACAGCCCTATTGACATGTTAAATGCACTTCGTTGTAAATGCGATACTTTTCTTGTCAGAATATTTACCATCAACCTGTCTGTATTGATTCCTTTTATTCACTTTTTGAATAAATTATTGGACATGCTTTGGCAAAAAAAAATGTATACTCAAATCATCCCATGGAGCTGAAAACACTAAAGGGGGAGATGGTATAGAGAAAGACACAGAGTGACGTTTGTTGGAAATTAAGGGAAATTTGATCATTTAATGCTTGGATGCAGAAGAGCTATGTTCCTCCTCTGCAAATGTACAAGTAAAGTACCTAATAATGCCAGGCAATTAGAAAGGACTGCTGCTAGAAAACAGGGGCTGGAGTGATTGCTGATGTGGATTAGGCTGCATTAGCCAACCGGCGGAGAGGAGAGAGGTGGACACTGAAAGGTGGTGTTATACGAGTACCAAGGACAATGCCTTAAATGCCACACTTCAGCAGCGAGAAGGGATTTGCTCCTAATTCATTTCCCATTCGGAAGGCCAGCCTGGTAGGAACAGAGCAGAGGAGCTGCTCTCCTGCAGTGACAGCCCTGAGCAAATGTTCGACATCATTAAAAACATCAAGTGCCTTTCACTCCCCTCACTGCTGCTACCTGGATCTGCTGTTACTATCGCTGATAAAACACTGTGAACGTGATGCACCATCACAGCTCTTTCTGCAGGCTCCAAACAGTCCTGTGCCTGCACTAGTGTACCAGTAGCCCCAGCTTCATGTAATGTGCCAGACAGACATGAAGAAGGAAACAGTTACATTCTTTTAATGTTTTACAAGGGTTGTTCATCAATTTAATCTCTCAGGGTTGATTACATTTAGCCATCAATTGATTAATCTACCAATTCATCTACTGGTTTGTCTATTGACTTTCTAATGGAAGTTTTCAAGGCCAAGAACTTCAGGCAATTTCCTCATTTTGAAAGGATATCTTAAATGTATTTTACTGCCTCTCTCTTCTGAGTTTCACGGGCATGCACACATACACAAACGTGTGTGCGCGGCCACACACTCATCCCTAGCTCAGGGCAGTTTATCTGAGTGGTGCCATCTGATGGGAGGATTTATTGGTGAGGAAGGCTGTGGTTCTGGATGACAGATTTTAATTACAGAAACATGGGCTAGTGACACAAGAATTGCCAGGTTGAGCGGAGCGGCAGCCAATGACGAGCCTGATAACCAGATGACAGGGCAGACAATTAGCTATAAAAGGGCAGTTCTTGCTGATGTGCCACGTCAGCTGGAGGAATGCCATGCTGCACGGCCATCACTGGCTTAGAACAGGCCTGAGAGCTACGTCCACACCATTGACTGTAGGTCCACAACATTGACTGTAGGTCCAAACCATTGACTATAGGTCCACACCATTGACTGTAGGTCCACACCATTGACTGTAGGTCCACACCATTGACTGTAGGTCCACACTATGAAGCATATCACGCCATGCTGCACGAAGCTGAGAAAAGTAGAACCAAAGTCAATGTTTATGATTCACCTCACCACTACACACACCTCATTGGCTAGTATGGAATCCTTGTTGTAATTATTAGTGGATGTAGTTTTAAGGCCATGATCCGTCCTTCCTATTTATTTCCCACTATAAAACTAATCACAAACTGTTTTTCTAATCTCATATGTGCACATTATTCTTGGTCTATGTGCAGTCAATGTTTTCCTGCAAGCTACCTGTGTAATGCAGTGTTCAATGTAGTGTTCTACAACTTTGAATTTAGTTTCCACTGCTCTGCAGGCTTCTTTGCTCTGTTGCTCTGTGTGTGGAATAGAAGTACGCCCCCACAGCACTGCTTCTATCGTTAACGTCGATCATATATACTTGAGATCAGTGAGTGCTCCTAACTTGCAGGCTGTGGGACTGTTCCGTCCTGGACAGAAGCTGCAGTAAGCAGCAGCACACAGGAGCCAGTGGCAGAGAGAGGCCCTCCTGTCTGCTACAGAGCATGGAGTGGATCCCTGAGCCGGCTCTTTCTCCTTATTCTCCAGTTGCAGCCTGCTGGTCTGTAGATACATTGGCGTCTTGGCGACTGGCTGGGAGTAGTGCAGTGTGAACGGTAACACCCAGGACAAATTACACGGCAGGAGAAGAGGGGCCTCTCCACCACTGAGGCATGGTGGCATCACAGGGGCGGAAAATGACAATTCCCTGAAAAGGTCATACAAGACGCCTGCGCTGCGATACAAGCTTACAGCCAATCTGACAATCTTAATTCAAATCATGACATTCCCCAAAAAGTAGAACGTTTTCATCTCCACATGTCAGAACAGCGGGCTGACCTTTAGCATTTCAGAACTTCACTGAGTTTTAACAAATGTTAATCAGGCCCCTTCATTAACAGGTCTCCTCCACGTCGCCGCTCACACCCGCACAATATATGCGTTTCACACAGAGATCCAAAGAGTAATAGGATTTTCTATTATATTATATTAATATGCATAAATTTTCTATGAATTGGATTGCCTGAAATGGTTTTCCGTGATATATTGAATACTGGTCTTAATAAAATTGAAATGTTCTCTGCATTCTTTAAAATGTTATATGAATTATTTTACATCCAATATGTCCAATAGGTCTTTATTTTTGAATAGATTACTAATTTTGGAGTACAATAATAGCATTCTTATACAAAAGCAGTAGTTGTATTGTGACAGAGGAGGTAATGCACCTTGATGCTTCTAGTTCCGTACGATATCACTGTACTGTATAGTATCTCATAATAGTAGCAGGATGAATAGGAGATCAGCTAGTGATGGATTAATTAAGGCCATGCTGCAGAAGATAATAGTCTCTCTCTCTCTCTCTCTCTCTCTCTCTCTCTCTCTCTCTCTCTCTCTCTCTCTCTCTCTCTCTCTCTCTCTCTCTCTCTCTCTCTCTCTCTCTCTCTCTCTCTCTCTCTCTCTCTCTCTCTCTCTCTCTCTCTCTCTCTCTGGTTTCTGAATGGTGACTGAGACTGTGCAGCCACTATGGGGAGCTGCTCTGTGCTAAAGCTGCTAGCAGTGCAAAGGTAACAGGCTGTGTGGCACTGTGCAGTACTTTCCCATACCAGTGTGCAGTGTGTCTGTGTGTTTGTGTGTGAACCTGTATGTCTCTGCCTATCTCTGTAGGAGGTGTGGCAGTTAGCTCTGAACAGTAGCAACTCAAAAACACTGACTCTCCAACCGTGTATCTGGTGTGATCACCTTCCCCCGAAACGACCCAAAGCTCCCAATGAAATCCAAACATGGAGAGTGATACCACCCCTGTTTGTGTCCCGAGTGGACCTGGGAAAAGCCTGGAGAGATAGACCAGCCTCCCGCTCACCTGCACAGCACAGCTGGGTGCCCAGATTAATAGGCAAGATAGACCTATGTACTTAGTCATCACTCTGATTGTGTGTGGCCAGGCAGGCCCAGGCTGTGTGCCCAGGATGTGTGCAGGTGGGGAAGCCAGATGATGAGCTATGGTGACATGGTAAATGAAGATATGCTGAGAAGCCTTGGAACTGCATAATGACTTCTGCTTGTCTCCATAAAACCCACAGCTCGTATCTCATACACCTCACCACTGGGGCTCTCTGGCGCCCCCCCTGTTCTGAAGTAGGCTCCATTACAACAGTGTCTAACATCACTCAACACACAGTGGCCTTTTCCTCATCCCCCTACTCAAAGTATTGCCATTACACCATAGGACAACATGATGCTTTGCAGCAAGAGACCCTGTATGGCTACTTAAAAGTAAAGTGGTGGGCTCTACATAGAGCAGTACTATAATATGTGCCCTGGTGTCATGTAGGCCTTCTGTGTAGTTGGTTGTAACTGTCAGTCAGACAAGGTTACCCCCCTTTCTCTCCCAAGGCCTTCACCCCCACCCCCATCCTAGCCCACCCCACCCCCCAAAGCTGAAAACAGCAGTTTTTCCTAGCGGCGCATGGCCAAGGTAAACGTATCAAGTGGTGGAAGGTCACCTGTGCTCTCAAGACTGTTTAGCAAGGTCAGCCAGTAATGAGCTGCAACTACTTTATTTGCAAGTCGGAGGCTCGGAGGGATTAATTGTCCCCACTCTGTCTCATCCATGATCTGAGGGCCCTTTGTCAAAATGATCCATGGCTTTCGTCCCGCGGGCCCACGCTTTCATTATTGAGGTGCTGGCTAATCGATAGAAGCATTTTTAGCGTTGTGCCCTGTAACTTTTATCAATCCTTATTATCTAATGAGTAATACAGGCCTGTTAGAGGGCCCTATCTGCACATCCGAGGCCTCATGCATTTTTAATTGGACCTGATAGCATTAACGGCTGAATATGCAGCCAGCCCATTCACAGACCTGCCCCAGCCTTAAGTGAAAGTGCCTTAAATTAAAAGCCCTATAGAAATCAATACTGCTGGCGTCTATGAGAGAGGAGAGAGCAAATATCCTGGACGGCCAGGCCACTGACACGCCTCTCACCATATGCTGCTGGCTGTGCTGAGCCTCTCTAGCCTCTCTAGTCTGGATAGTGTGTCTTAGTGAGCACCAGGAATCACCCCTCCAAAATAGAGGCCAATATTGGAGAGAGGGCCTGTTTGATGGGGCTTAAAAGTTTGCATTAATGCTGCATTAATGGCTTGTCTAGCTGGATGACTTTTTTTAGAGTGAAGCATAACATGCTGAGCGGCACTGTCAAAAAATATTACATGGGCAAATGGCATGCAAAGCATTAATTTAAAGCTGAGATCCCACTCTGTGTGACGCAACAAAGAGAGACTGACAAACAGCTTGCAAGTGGGCAATTACTACTGACAGAGTGCACTTTGACTCTGCATTAGGCAAATTCATTTGACAGTTGCTCAATACAATTCTATAACATGCCAGGCTTATATTGTACATGTTAGCCGGATGTTGAAAGTGCTTGAAAGTATATTAAATAATGCATCTTTAAATCACATCAAATGAAATTCATCTCCAGAGAACCATACAGTGTGATCGGTGGACTCAGGATCTAAGCTCTCAGACACAGAGACAGGGAGAGAGATGCAGCTTCTGAGCAGTGTGTTTCCTGCAGGTCATTTTCAGTAAAGGATTTGATATACATTTCATGCTGGCTGGAGATTGTCTATTTCTTCCCTCCAAAAGGTTTGGATCATTTCTGGGTAGGTATTCCAAATTGTTCTTTAAATTGGAAGGTTTATCCTACACATACACTCTGACACATAGATTTGTAAGGCAGAGTAAAACAGGCAACCTCCAGCGAGCGGGGGCCATGGAGAGACTGTGTGAACAGAACTCATTAAAACTCCAGCTCACACACAGAGACTCCTCTGCTCGTGCTGCAAGCGCAGGGTTGAGCTAATTTGTGAGTGAGTCCAAGGCTGTTGTCCAACAACACATTTCTAATTGTCACTCCCTCCAACCCTCCACCCACCACCTCCACCCTCCCCTCCCACCACCCCAGCTCTTCTCCTGCAGGAGCTGTGAGTCGCAGCTGAAAAATAGATGAGATCTTTGTCACTCAAATCGCTGTACGTTCTTTAAGTGCTGTCAGAGTGGGGATGAGGCCAACATGCATTATGGAACACAGTAGGGCCCGTTAAGCACCTCTCCTCTGCTCTCCACCCTGCAACCCGCCTGGTCTATGCCACAGAACTGTCTGAGCATGGGTGGATTGGCCATCTGGCAACTCTGGCAAATGCCAGATGGGCTGAACCATCTTTTTGTTGGGTGGGCTGGTCCCAAAAAATGTATAATGGACACGGCCGGTGGCCCATGGTCCTGTTAAGATTCTGTAAAATATTTTTGCGCAATTTCCCTGTTGTCATAATAATATTTTTGAGCATTTGCCTGATCAGTGGGCAACGGCTGTCCCCCCTTACCAAGAAGTGTGCTGAGAAATTATTCTATGCTTAGCACCGACAGATCAGCTGCTGCTGCAGAAGACAGTACAGTCGAGGTAGGGAGAAAACAGAGAAAGATACACACACTGACACAGATTTAGCCTACTGCTGCCTGTTCATATTTTGGCTGTATATTGTATGAAATAGTAACCTAATTAACACTTAGGCCTAATTAGTGAAGGGGGGATTCGGGGGAACGCATACGACAGGCACTAACTTGCAATAGCCTAAAAAGTTGTTTGTTTGGCTTTTATAACACATAAGCCAACAGCCATCTATAAGACATTAAATACAGTGCTACTCCTTTTATTAAATACAAGTCATGTATTACAATGGAACACTAAAATAATGGATAATAATTGCTAAATAATCCTCTGCTAAAGGTCAGTGTATGGTCCCCTGATCTTCTGGTCCCAGTGATGCTAGGTTTAGTAGCACAGACAGCTCAGCTGCTGCAGCAGTCAAGTGCAGTGGAGGTAGGGAGAAGGAAGAGTGAGAGAGAGAGAGAGAGAGAGAGATAGAGAGATAGAGAGAGAGAGAGAGAGAGAGAGAGAGAGAGAGAGAGAGAGAGACACTGACAAATGTACTGCCAGTTTTTATATTTTGGCTCTATAGGATAGAGGCGGATATGTATGAAAGCCAGGCACTTACAGTATATTTGTAATATAATATGATCATCTATTAGGCATTTATTCAGTCATCTTTCTTCTTTATCTAATACGTGTTTATTCATTCACAAGTAGGATGTTGCTGTCCCAGCACAGGCAGTGTGGTCCCCTGGTATTCTGGTACCAGTGTTGTGGGAAAGGAGGCTTAGCAAAGACAGCTCAGGGGTGAGTGCAGTGGAGGTATGAAGAAAACAGAGAGACACAGATGTACTGCCAGTTCCTTAATATGTTGGCTCTATATGTAATAGCAATTAACACTTAGGAGTGAAATACAGAAAGACATGTGGGCTGGTGTGGCTAAAATACCAGGGCTGAATTTTTGTCCAAGTCCGCCCCTGTGTCTGAGGGAGGGAGTCGGACACATGGTAATGCCTGTTGTAATATAGAATTCTATAATAATATCTCAGGTTTAAAGCTAATTAATCTCAGAGGTATCCTCGGGTTTAAGGCCTTTCTGCTCTGTCTGAGGCAGCTAATTCCCCCCATCTGGAGTGTTGAGAAGCATTTACCAGAGTTGACCAGATTAGGCCCAGACACAGGCTCTGTTAAAGGGAGCTGCTGTTCTCTTCAGATTGGAGATCTGCCCTCATTGTGTTACTGTGTAGGCCCTATGTAGGAGATAGATGAATAAAGGGTTATTGTCTGTGCCTGTGACAGGTTTGACTGGAAGGCTAGAAATGGAACCCTTACCACAAAAGAAATACATTTTACTGGTGTGTGAAGCAGGACATGCGTGCCATGGCATGTTGAACATAATCATTTTAATCCATGTACACTGAATGAACGCTTCGGCATTTCCAATTTTATCCTGCATTCTGGATTGTGTTTCAGTTCATTGGGCCTGGATGATAGATATTCCTTGATGAATGTTCTTTTTCAGGGCGAGCTTAAATTGCATGAATGAGATACACATCTCCACAGATTAACAAAAAGCTACAGTTTCCCCCAAATGTTGGAATTAGACCTGTCTAAAAATATATTTATTGTGCTCAGTGGATGTGCTCATAGCCAGTAAATTGGAATAGTCTATCTAAAGTTCAAACTCACTCACTTTAAACTTTTTCTCTGTGCTGATTGCATCATGTCTGTTTTTGAAACGCATGGGCCTGTTCTGATCGGCCTAAGGTCACACATTATGAAGGGCTGGATGAATAGGGCTGGATAGGGAATGAGTCGGGCCTTCCATGGGAATTGGGCCTCTGCAGGAAGCTTACAGAGGTGATCTAACTCCCATACAGGCAGACAGGTGAGTCAGCCCAGTGTCTTACAGTTTTTCTCAGTCGCTTTGGTGCATTTCTTAGATCAAAAGTGCAATTCTTGATACTACTTGTACAAATTCCAAATCATCTAGTCACTTGTGCACATCATTAAAGCAATTTCTTATTCCTTTGAACAAATTGCAATTGCTTTTGTACATATTGCAATTGATAATGTACAAGTGTCAGCTTTTTTCCAAATTTTCAATTGCTCATGTCATGTTGATCAAAATATAGTAGATGGTTCTCTGTTGAATAGTCTTACCCCTCAAAACATCTAGGCATTAGTTCCTTGCATAAGCCATTACATGCAAAATTGTTGAACTATTTGTCATAAACTGTCAAGCATAGTTTTACACATTTCTATTAGACCTTTTGTACAAAAACGTAAATTGCTGAATCGTGCAGGTGAAATTAACCCTCACTCATGAAGGAATGTAAAGTGTTAGTTCAACCAACAATCAACCAGTTGTCTAAATTGCTCAAAGGTGCATCTCATGAAGAATCAATTGGCAAGCATATATAGACAGACCACAACACAGAGTTGCAATTTTCCAATAATGGATGGACCAGGAAACGAACAGGGTCAACAGCCAAGAGGAGGAAGAAGAGGAGCAAGGATGCGTGGTGGAAGGCAAAACAGAGGAAGAGGCAGAAGAGGACATAGGCGCATATCTGATGACATAAGGGCCACTATTGTAGACCATGTTGTCAATCATGGCCTTACAATGGCTGAGGCGGGTCGAAGGGTGCAGCCGAATATTGGGAGATCAACCGTGTCCTCAATAGTACAAACGTTTCGAAGAGAGAACAGGTATGTCCACCAATGTACAGTGCACTGTTACTGTATATAAGCAGTATACTGTATACTTCCTACAATGCTTCATATTACAGTAGTCCACTTGTATTTCACAGCATACAGAAATATACTCTATACAGATACATACTGCACCTTACATGCACCCACCTGTATGTTTTACAGTAAAATGTGTGTTCGCATAGTTTTTGTCTATGTGAAAGTGTGCGATGCATCACTGCATTTTTCCACACATAGGACTGCAAGATTACCTCAAACCGGTGGCAGAGGACGCCTTTTCACACCTCAACAGGAGGAGGCTATTTGCACCATGGTCCGAGCAAACAATGCCATGAGACTCAGGGAAATACAAAGGACCATTATAGAAGACAACGATGTCTTTGAAAACATCCATACGGTTAGCATCTCAACCATCGACAGGGTGCTGCATAGAAACCAGATGAGTATGAAACAGCTGTACCGTGTACCATTCCAAAGGAATGAGGACAGAGTTAAGGAGCTACGGTACCAGTATGTACAGGTAAAACATATATCTATGTAACTACTTTACAGCAACATTTTATAGTGTTACATAGTACAGTAAGCATAAACTGCACACATTTCCATTGCTGTGGAAGGAACATGCAATATATGTACATTTTATGTCACTCTTCCTTACCAAAACAAATTCAACTGTGTGTTCTGGGATATAGCGTATAATGGAGTTGGAATCAAGTGAACCCTCTCACAACTTTGTATAAGTGGATGAGGCTGGCTTCAACCTGACCAAATGCAGAAGGCGGGGTCGGAATATCATCGGTCACAGAGCTACTGTGGATTTGCCAGGCCAACGGGGAGGAAATATCACCATGTGTGCTGCTATTTCGGAGCATGGTGTCCTAACCCATATCCCCCTTTTAGGGCCATACAACACCCAGGATCTACTCAACTTTTTAGAGACTCTCTACAGGGCTCTCATCCCTGATGATGAGAGGGGTCTGTTTAGAGAGGATTTGCCAAAGTATGTGGTCATTTGTGATAATGTGAGTTTCCATCGATCAAACATCATAAGGCAATGGTTTGTGACCCACCCGAGGATGCTCATAGAATTCCTCCCACCTTATTCACCATTCCTTAACCCAATTGAGGAGTTCTTTTCAGCATGGAGGTGGAAGGTGTACGATCGTCAGCCACACACACAGATGACCCTGCTGGCTGCAATGGATGCAGCATGTGAGGACACCACAGTAGACGCCTGCAGAGGATGGATAAGGCATTCCAAAAGATTCTTTCCACGTTGCATTGGAAGGGAAAATATCCGGTGTGATGTGGATGAGAATATGTGGGCTGACAGACAGGAACGTCTGGATGTGTAGAGACAGCACTAGAACAGTGCTGTGGGCAAAGTTGTGCCTTAGGGGTGGTTTCCTGTGTTTCTTTCTAATTTAGTTTTTTTTTCCTTTGTGCCCCTTGGGTTGTCCAGTCTCTTTCAATCAATAACCCACATACAGTAATATGTAAATAGTACTGTTGAAATTGATATATGCCATAGAAGTGCAGCCTTGTGCATTTTCAATACAGTAACTGTCATCCAAACTGTAGCCTAAGTTTACATCAGGTAATACTGTCAAAGTACACAGTTCCATTGACAACATGCCTAAACATTTTTGACAACCTTGTTCGTGAACAATGACTCAATGACTTATCATTCTGATGACACTGACATGATCATTGGCATGAATATTTACTTTTGAGAGATGTACTAAGGATTTTTAGTGACTGACTAGCTTTAGAAACATATCTATTGTATATTGCAGTTTGTACAAATTGTTCTGAGAAATGCACTTATTATTTTGCACATGTTAGGGATGATGTGAAAAATGCACCAAAGCGACTGAGAAAAACTGTATGCCCTGCCACACCCTCACACCATGTCTCTGTGAGGGAGACACAGAATGAGAGAGAGAGAGAGAGAGAGAGAGAGAGAGAGAGAGAGAGAGAGAGAGAGAGAGAGAGAGAGAGAGGAGAGAGAGAGAGAGAGAGAGAGAGAGAGAGAGAGAGAGAGAGAGAGAGAGAGAGAGAGAGAGAGAGAGAGAGAGAGAGAGAGAGAGAGAGAGAGAGAGAGAGAGAGAGAGAGAGAGAGAGAGAGAGAGAGAGAGAGAGAGAGAGAGAGAGAGAGAGAGAGAGAGAGAGAGAGAGAGAGAGAGAGAGAGAGAGAGAGAGAGAGAGAGAGAGAGAGAGAGAGGAGAGAGAGATGAGAGAGAGAGAGAGAGAGAGAGAGAGAGACAGACAGACAGACAGACAGACAGACAGACAGACAGACAGACAGACAGACAGACAGACAGACAGACAGACAGACAGACAGACAGACAGACAGACAGACAGACAGACAGACAGACAGAGACATAGACATAGACATAGACATAGACATAGACATAGATACAGACATAGATACAGACACAGAGCGACACAGAGAGACAGACAGAGCATGGATAGGGAGAGAAACAGCGACAGTTGTATAGTGCAAATGAGAGGAAAGTTGTTTTAAATATATGTGGAAAGGTGTTATGTATTTGTCATCATGTTTCCAAATGTAGCGAAAGGGAGGAAGAGTGAGAGAGAGGGAGGGAGGAAGAGTGTGAGAGAGGGAGAAAGAGTGAGATAGAGGGAGGAAGAGTGAGAGAGAGGGAGGAAGAGTGAGAGAGAGGGAGGAAAGAGTGAGAAAGGATGAGAAAGGATGAGAAACAAAAAGTGGCACAAGATCAAAGGTTCATCTGAAACCCTCACAATGATGTCAAACCCCTGTGCTTAGATCACACTTAACCACCTCCATTCGATATTACCGGACTAGATGATGAGTGCGGCTGACTCACATTTGTTAAATGAATTTCACAATGTGCCATTTAGGATGGGCATTGTGAGACACCAGGCTTCCCCAATCATGTCACTCACATCCGACGGTGAAACATCACTGAGGTGGTTTTGACACAAGATGTCGGACGGAGTCACACTACCACCTCTACCTTTTCCCCATCCATTAGGCTCTGCACACCATAGTTGAGAGGGAGCGCCAATCGCCTAGCATCAGCTCAGAGAGCGCTGTAGTGGCAGCGCGGGGCTCTCCTCCCCCGCAGATGCACCTTGGGCCGGCGGAGGCCTCCTCCTTCCCTTTGTTCTGTGCATCTGTTCAGCGTCAGGTGACAGGGCTTATCAACCTCACTATGGTCTTAATAAGGCAGGCAGAGTAGAGCAGGAGCGCTCCCAGTCTCTACCCAGTCTATCTCTGCAGAGACCAGGCCTCTCAGCTCTAACTCCTGTAGACTACACTGCGTGGGCTGAGAACTAGCCCTATTCTCCATCTATCTCTTTGGAAATAGTTTTTTATGTTGAAGTTTGCATTGTGAACAAGTGTTACTTGAGGGTGGCTTTGGTATTTGAATTCAGGAGGCTTTTAATATTTTGGATGCTTTTTTGCTTCTCCATTTGTTTCCCTGCTGTAAAGTGTTCAGGATTATTGCAAAACGTTCAAATTATACTCATTCAAATTCAAAAAGAGATGGAAAGTTTAGAGGTGTCTGTTTTCCAGAGGAACTCCTGACTAGAGTCTGAGAATGACCTTTGATCTTTGACCTAAGCCGTGGCAGTGCTGTTGTTACCAGTATTGCTGTGCTGCAGAGTCCTTCTCCCATCTCAATACTCACTAATGTATGCCACTGATAATGCTGAAGTGATACTACATGGAATCAAGTCTTTACAGACATTATTAAGTCTTTACATTTTTGAAAAACTGTTGTAATTTCACATGGCCTCATACAGTATTACATGCAAAGGGAAAACCTATTCTGCTATTAATATTGCTTGTTATTTTTACTCCTGTAAATATAAGGCAGTGTGGTGATGAGTGGGAGTAGAGCCTTAGGTCTCTGTGGTGCGCTGTATACTTGCAGGGTGATCTGAACCTCTCCCACCCTGCACCGCCGTCTCTTCCACCGCCTCCTGGTGGACGGTACGTACTCTGTGTCCCAGCCCACCTGTTCAGGCCTCATTACTGTCAGGCCAGTGTTAATAAATATCCAGGTGTAGTGGGCTCCTCAGCGCCTGCCGTTCATCACCATAGATCTCAGTCTGCAGGGTCCTGTGTGCTGCAGCGCTGCAGCTGCCCTGACAGGAGCCATGATTACACTGTAAGCACTGTACTTATTCACCCTCCGCCCAAACTCTGGCACAGCGCTCCATCTTAGACACACACATACACATACAAGCGTATGCACACACACGCACACGCAAGCGTACGCATACACACACACATAGGCACACATGCACAAAACACACACACACAAACTCACGCTGACAAACCAACACTCTGTTTTATACACACGTACAACACAAGCACCCTGACTGTGACTGTGAGTTAGCAGTGGGAGTTGGAAGTTCCCATTTGCCCTGCACTCAAAACCATTACTGTAAAAACAGCCCTTACAGCACTCTCCTGCTGGTTCCGCTTCGCTACGGTTGCCTGGAGGCATATTATGATTTGAGGAAAGAGTACACTCACAAGTAACACATTTTGGGGAAATGATCAATGGGTAGCACTCTGAATTTGTCAATAAACTATTACTGTAATATATGTATTTGGAAGATTCCTAATAAATGACTAACAAACATGTTGTTCCAAACTTTTTGATAAGGGTAATAGTGGGCTTACTTTGATGTTTGTCATAAAAACAATGATGAAAACAAACAGATGTCACAGTGGATGTCCTCTCCATTTAAGTCTGGCTGTGTGTTGTTGGTTCAGTGTGAATAGGGGAGTGGGGCTGCATCCCAAATAGCACCCTATTATCTATACAGTACACTACCCATGACCAGGGCCATAGGGCTTTGATCAAAAGTAGTGCACTATGTTGGAAATAGGGTGCCATTTGGGATTCAGCCTGGGTCAACTGGACATTAGTGGATCTCCCCAGCAGTAGCAGCAGCGATGGTGGTAGTAATGGTGGTGTGGCGGCCAGGGGAAATGACAGGGAGGACACAGCCACTTGACTCTGGAGAAGCAATCAGACTCTAAGGGGTTTAATGCACTGCCTTGGGTCTGAGCCACAGCAATTGGGTTTGAGAGCCGTGTCATTATGAGAGGAGGGCGTCTGGAGGTCTTCAGCAGCCAGGGATTATAGAGAGAGGGGACGGAGAGGGGGACAGAGGGGGTCTCTGTGTCTCACAGTACTGGACCCTGCCCTACCTCACCCCTCTTCTCACCCCCTCACCCATCCTCATCACACCCACACAATCTCACTGATTTCACTTCACACAAGTGCCACGGGCTGGAGTGGAATCCTGGATAAGACAATAGGTCTCGTCTCTCTGGCTGTGTGTGTGGACAGCTCAGTGTTTCTGAGCTTGTTAACCACTCAACATTTTTAATCTGCGGGCAGTGGAGGAAATGATTGTTTATCTCCTCCAGATTGGGTAATTAAGAGGATGTCAGTGATAAG
>NW_028165494.1:180384-338787 GCF_964263955.1 Coregonus lavaretus | reverse complement strand
TCTGTCCCTGTCTCTAGGCTAGCTAGCTCCAGGCCTGTAATACCACATCAATATCCCAGTAGGGAAGTGGCACCCCTCGTTCAGCTCACCGTAGGGTGTCGCCACTATTTGGGTTCGTTTTTTTTCTTTCTCCCCCCCTCCTCAAAATAACTAAAGAGCATTTCACACAGGGGAGGTTGAAAAAGGTGAGGAACTTCCTCCCGTCCAGATTTTAATGAAATTAAAGAAGAAGAAGACGAAGAAAAAAAAAAAGCAGGAAAAAGGAGTTGGTGGGCATCAACATCCTGGACGCCTAGCAGCTGTCACTGCTCTGCATCTCAGTGCTTGAGGCGTCACTACAGACCCCCCGGTTCGATTCCAGTCTGTATCACAACCGGCCGTGATTGGGAGTCCCATAGGGCGGCGCACAATTGGCCCAGCGTCGTCCGGGTTTGGCCGGTGTAGGCCGTCATTGTAAATAAGAATGTGTTCTTTAACTGACTTGCCTAGTTAAATAAAGGTAACATTTAAAAATAAATAAATAAAGATGTCACCAAAATGGCAATGTGGCCATAAGTCAGGCGTTTGGAATGGCCACCTATGACTGGGTCCTGTATGTCAGGTCCTGTGAGAGAGCGCTGTGGGACCAGCAGGTTACCGTTTGTGCCTCCTGTGTCCTAATCCCTGACAACAGAAAGACCGGAGGAGTTGCATTTTTTCACGGTTGTTTCTATGGGAACCTGCTGCTTCTGTTCTCAGAGACTTAAGTGATATTCACCACAATTACTAGTTTTTTTTTTCACCGTTTTTCTTTTTGTTGGACATTTCAGATTTTTTTCTTCTACCTCTGTCTCTTTTTACGGGTTGAGTAAATTTAGATTAACTTCTGCTCTTAAATTTTTTTTCCAGAAATATGTGTCTGCTTCCTGTTACATTAGCCAATAGCCTACTGACATGTCACTCATACTCACAGGCCATTATCAGACTTTGGATATCCTGGGTTAAGACTTCGTTACTGTGTCTTCGTATTGAAACGTAAAGTACAAATAATCTTCCACAATCTGCTTCATTCACAGTATATTGTATTCCCTGTAGCCGATCTAGTCCGTCTTACAAAGCATATTGTTGTTTTTTGTATGTGATATGTGATATAACGGTGTGGGCAACACACCGCTCATCAGGATAGTGTCCTACTTGACAGTACTGTGTTATTCCAGCAGACTCTGTTGGCGAGCAGATGATTTCCACTGTCTATCACAAAGAAGCTGTTTAACATTTATATTACAAGTGCTTGGTTCTGCATAGAGAAACAAACAGCATACACAACGGTAAACACAGACGTATACCTCTCGGATCACAATATAAAATACTGTAGGTGATTTTCTACGGGGGAATTCACCGGCATTAGGCTATCTCTATATTAACATCTTATTCTCTATATTAACATGTTGATTACAAAAGGCTAACTGGTCTACCACTTAATGGAAAATGGAAGAACATTTGTTAAAAAGCAAAGCATCTGTCCTACACGAAGAATCCAATTAATTTCTGTCCAATTAAAACAAATTAGATTCATTTTATCTGGGACAGATAAAGCAATACATTTTTTCAATGAAATCTATTACCGCTCATTATGGTTATAGGCTGATGTATTAAATAATAGGTTATTTACTGTAGACATTATTATGTTATTTTATCAATGTGTGTTTTATTTATCCACCAAAGGATTAAGTTCTTTACTAAGATGGGGGTTTCTCCCAGAACGCCACTAACGGGGTTGTGGTTGACTTTGAAGGCCCGTGAGAGCGGCAGACAGAGCTTGACAAGGCTCTCAGTCCCTTTGTAGCCAGTCCCTGAGGGCAGCGAGGCCACAGACGACCAGAGACAGCAACAAAGAGCTGAGGAGTAACCCGCCGGCGGTAGGAGTCCAGTGGGGGTCCAGCCACGAGGTCTTAGTGAGAGGGATCAAATGTAGTGAAACCTTAACTAATAAAGATCAAAGAGGAACCAGTCGATAGTTCGCATGGGGGGTGATGGAGAATATTAATTGACTTGATATGAACATCAGTGGCCCCAATGAGCTCCTTCCGACCATGACTCCATCTCTCTAAGAAGACAAAGAGAGAAAGAATATGAAAACGGTGTTGAGAACTGAACACTTTATTATCCCCATCAATCATCATACGTTCTAGGAATTTAAAGTTTTGTTTTCAATTACCATCTTTAATGAAATAATAAGGTCATGAATAAATCTCTGATTTGGTCCTGTGTTGTTGTGAGCTAAATCGTGCCTCTGGGGGGAGTGTGTGTGTGTGTGTGTGTGTGTGTGTGTGTGTGTGTGTGTGTGTGTGTGTGTGTGTGTGTGCGTGATGCCTGTGTGTGTGTGTGATGCCTGTGTGTGTGTGTGTGTGTGTGTGTGTGTGTGTGTGTGTGTGTGTGTGCGTGATGCCTGTGTGTGTGTGTGTGTGTGTGTGTGTATGTGCGTGATGCCTGTGTGTGTGTGTGTGTGTGCGTGATGCCTGTGTGTGTGTGTGTGTGTGTGTGTGTGTGTGTGTGTGTGTGTGTGTGTGTGTGTGTGTGTGTGTGACGTGAGAGATCCGTCATCTAGCGGTGTCCGTCTCTGTAGGGCCTATCAGTGCCAATCAGTAGCGCCATACAAACCCCCTAATCGACCCCTACTGCAATCAGTGGACACAGCTTCCCTTTGGTCTGAGGAGAATAATAGGTTCTGAACGAACAACAGAGACGGAATGCAGTGTTACATTTTATTAAATAGTTTGGGGAATGGCCTCGTCTCTGAGGGAAGATCCTCGGAGCCATGTGATGTGATGGCAGGTAGCCCTATGCGGGACTGCTGGCATCGACCCCCCCCCCCCCCCCCCCATATAACTTGAAACTGAAAGCCACAATTCTCAATTGATATATTCTAATCGATGACCGCCATGCCACTTTCTACTGTGAGGGATGGAGAATATAACCATAATACAAGATGGAGCTGTGATTGGGAGAAAAGTGACCTTTAGCAAGGATATGCATATTCTTGGTACTATTTGAAAGGAAACACTTTGAAGAGTTTGTGGAAATGTGAAATTAATGTAGGAGAACATAACACAGTAGATCTGGTAAAACAAAACAAAAACATTTGACGTGAAAAAGAAAAGCCATACATTCAGATAGGAAGCTGGAGGTAATTTAGATGCTGTCTACAAGAGGGCAACAGTGTATGTGCAAAGTTTCAGACCGATACATTCAAGAATGAGGGAGCTGCGTAACATTTTGCCCAAATGTACCCAAGTGGTATCCAGAGTGGCTGAATTGGTAAATTGATACATTTTCAAGTACACAACTATAGAGAACATACAAAGATGCTCTGGTAATAATTAAAAAAAAATACACGTTCACACACTCCCAGGAATGTCATACATGATGGATCATTAGCTTCCCTATATAAAAGGTACAAACAGGAGACACGGCGAGAACGCCGATTCAATGCCTCCCAACACAGAAGTGAACTATTTAAGATAAGGGCCAAGTTAGCAGCCAACACCGTTCTAATGTCATAAGTGAACACACCACAAACCACACAAAGTGAGAAAAAAAAAAGTAATAATTATAATATTTACACACTATTTACAATTACAGTCTTTAGAACAGCCACAGTCCTCTACACAAGTTTGTGCTCCTGATGCCAAGTCCCATAGCAGCCTCTCTCTGCTGTAAAGCAGCTCCTGATGCCAAGTCCCATAGCAGCCTATCTCTGCTGTAAAGCAGCTCCTGATGCCAAGTCCCATAGCAGCCTCTCTCTGCTGTAAAGCAGCTCCTGATGCCAAGTCCCATAGCAGCCTCTCTCTGCTGTAAAGCAGCTC
This sequence comes from Coregonus lavaretus, assembly GCF_964263955.1. Classification (NCBI taxonomy): domain Eukaryota; kingdom Metazoa; phylum Chordata; class Actinopteri; order Salmoniformes; family Salmonidae; genus Coregonus; species Coregonus lavaretus. The sequence goes on along the minus strand of NW_028165494.1, from coordinate 334,942 downwards.
CTGATGCCAAGTCCCATAGCAGCCTCTCTCTGCTGTAAAGCAGCTCCTGATGCCAAGTCCCATAGCAGCCTCTTTCTGCTGTAAAGCAGCTCCTGATGCCAAGTCCCATAGCAGCCTCTTTCTGCTGTAAAGCAGCTCCTGATGCCAAGTCCCATAGCCGCCTCTCTCTGCTGTAAAGCAGCTCCTGATGCCAAGTCCCATAGCAGCCTCTGTCTGCTGTAAAGCAGCTCCTGATGCCAAGTCCCATAGCAGTCTCTCTCTGCTGTAAAGCAGCTCCTGATGCCAAGTCCCATAGCAGCCTCTCTCTGCTGTAAAGCAGCTCCTGATGCCAAGTCCCATAGCAGCCTCTCTCTGCTGTAAAGCAGCTCCTGATGCCAAGTCCCATAGCAGTCTCTCTCTCTGCTGTAAAGCAGCTCCTGATGCCAAGTCCCATAGCAGCCTCTCTCTGCTGTAAAGCAGCTCCTGATGCCAAGTCCCATAGCAGTCTCTCTCTGCTGTAAAGCAGCTCCTGATGCCAAGTCCCATAGCAGCCTCTCTCTGCTGTAAAGCAGCTCCTGATGCCAAGTCCCATAGCAGACTCTCTCTGCTGTAAAGCAGCTCCTGATGCCAAGTCCCATAGCAGCCTCTCTCTGCTGTAAAGCAGCTCCTGATGCCAAGTCCCATAGCAGTCTCTCTCTGCTGTAAAGCAGCTCCTGATGCCAAGTCCCATAGCAGCCTCTTTCTGCTGTAAAGCAGCTCCTGATGCCAAGTCCCATAGCAGACTCTCTCTGCTGTAAAGCAGCTCCTGATGCCAAGTCCCATAGCAGCCTCTCTCTGCTGTAAAGCAGCTCCTGATGCCAAGTCCCATAGCAGCCTCTCTCTGCTGTAAAGCAGCTCCTGATGCCAAGTCCCATAGCAGCCTCTCTCTGCTGTAAATCAGCTCCTGATGCCAAGTCCCATGGCAGCCTCTTTCTGCTGTAAAGCAGCTCCTGATGCCAAGTCCCATAGCAGTCTCTTTCTGCTGTACTGCAGCTCCTGATGCCAAGTCCCATAGCAGCGTCTCTCTGCTGTAAAGCAGCTCCTGATGCCAAGTCCCATAGCAGTCTCTTTCTGCTGTAAAGCAGCTCCTGATGCCAAGTCCCATAGCAGTCTCTTTCTGATGTAAAGCAGCTCCTGATGCCAAGTCCCATAGCAGTCTCTTTCTGCTGTAAAAGCAGCTCCTGATGCCAAGTCCCATAGCAGCTTTTCTCTGCTGTAAAGCAGCTCCTGATGCCAAGTCCCATAGCAGCCTCTCTCTGCTGTAAAGCAGCTCCTGATGCCAAGTCCCATAGCAGCCTATCTCTGCTGTAAAGCAGCTCCTGATGCCAAGTCCCATAGCAGCCTCTCTCTGCTGTAAAGCAGCTCCTGATGCCAAGTCCAATAGCAGCCTCTCTCTGATGTAAAGCAGCTCCTGATGCCAAGTCCCATAGCAGCCTCTCTCTGCTGTAAAGCAGCTCCGGATGCCAAGTCCCATAGCAGCCTATCTCTGCTGTAAAGCAGCTCCTGATGCCAAGTCCCATAGCAGCCTCTCTCTGCTGTAAAGCAGCTCCTGATGCCAAGTCCCATAGCAGTCTCTCTCTGCTGTAAAGCAGCTCCTGATGCCAAGTCCAATAGCAGCCTCTCTCTGCTGTAAAGCAGCTCCTGATGCCAAGTCCCATAGCAGTTTCTCTCTGCTGTAAAGCAGCTCCTGATGCCAAGTCCCATAGCAGCCTCTCTCTGCTGTAAAGCAGCTCCTTATGTCAAGTCCCATAGCAGCCTCTCTCTGATGTAAAGCAGCTCCTGATGCCAAGTCCCATAGCAGCCTCTCTCTGCTGTAAATCAGCTCCTGATGCCAAGTCCCATGGCAGCCTCTTTCTGCTGTAAAGCAGCTCCTGATGCCAAGTCCATTAGCAGTCTCTTTCTGCTGTAAAGCAGCTCCTGATGCCAAGTCCCATAGCAGCGTCTCTCTGCTGTAAAGCAGCTCCTGATGCCAAGTCCCATAGCAGTCTCTTTCTGCTGTAAAGCAGCTCCTGATGCCAAGTCCCATAGCAGTCTCTTTCTGATGTAAAGCAGCTCCTGATGCCAAGTCCCATAGCAGTCTCTTTCTGCTGTAAAAGCAGCTCCTGATGCCAAGTCCCATAGCAGCTTTTCTCTGCTGTAAAGCAGCTCCTGATGCCAAGTCCCATAGCAGCCTCTCTCTGCTGTAAAGCAGCTCCTGATGCCAAGTCCCATAGCAGCCTATCTCTGCTGTAAAGCAGCTCCTGATGCCAAGTCCCATAGCAGCCTCTCTCTGCTGTAAAGCAGCTCCTGATGCCAAGTCCCATAGCAGCCTCTCTCTGATGTAAAGCAGCTCCTGATGCCAAGTCCCATAGCAGCCTCTCTCTGCTGTAAAGCAGCTCCTGATGCCAAGTCCCATAGCAGCCTATCTCTGCTGTAAAGCAGCTCCTGATGCCAAGTCCCATAGCAGCCTCTCTCTGCTGTAAAGCAGCTCCTGATGCCAAGTCCCATAGCAGTCTCTCTCTGCTGTAAAGCAGCTCCTGATGCCAAGTCCAATAGCAGCCTCTCTCTGCTGTAAAGCAGCTCCTGATGCCAAGTCCCATAGCAGTTTCTCTCTGCTGTAAAGCAGCTCCTGATGCCAAGTCCCATAGCAGCCTCTCTCTGCTGTAAAGCAGCTCCTGATGCCAAGTCCCATAGCAGCCTCTCTCTGCTGTAAAGCAGCTCCTGATGCCAAGTCCCATAGCAGCCTCTCTCTGCTGTAAAGCAGCTCCTGATGCCAAGTCCCATAGCAGCCTCTCTCTGCTGTAAAGCAGCTCCTGATGCCAAGTCCCATAGCAGCCTCTTTCTGCTGTAAAGCAGCTCCTGATGCCAAGTCCCATAGCAGCCTCTTTCTGCTGTAAAGCAGCTCCTGATGCCAAGTCCCATAGCAGCCTCTCTCTGCTGTAAAGCAGCTCCTGATGCCAAGTCCCATAGCAGCCTCTGTCTGCTGTAAAGCAGCTCCTGATGCCAAGTCCCATAGCAGTCTCTCTCTGCTGTAAAGCAGCTCCTGATGCCAAGTCCCATAGCAGCCTCTCTCTGCTGTAAAGCAGCTCCTGATGCCAAGTCCCATAGCAGCCTCTCTCTGCTGTAAAGCAGCTCCTGATGCCAAGTCCCATAGCAGTCTCTCTCTCTGCTGTAAAGCAGCTCCTGATGCCAAGTCCCATAGCAGCCTCTCTCTGCTGTAAAGCAGCTCCTGATGCCAAGTCCCATAGCAGCCTCTCTCTGCTGTAAAGCAGCTCCTGATGCCAAGTCCCATAGCAGTCTCTCTCTCTGCTGTAAAGCAGCTCCTGATGCCAAGTCCCATAGCAGCCTCTCTCTGCTGTAAAGCAGCTCCTGATGCCAAGTCCCATAGCAGCCTCTCTCTGCTGTAAAGCAGCTCCTGATGCCAAGTCCCATAGCAGCCTCTCTCTGCTGTAAAGCAGCTCCTGATGCCAAGTCCCATAGCAGCCTCTCTCTGCTGTAAAGCAGCTCCTGATGCCAAGTCCCATAGCAGCCTCTTTCTGCTGTAAAGCAGCTCCTGATGCCAAGTCCCATAGCAGCCTCTTTCTGCTGTAAAGCAGCTCCTGATGCCAAGTCCCATAGCCGCCTCTCTCTGCTGTAAAGCAGCTCCTGATGCCAAGTCCCATAGCAGCCTCTGTCTGCTGTAAAGCAGCTCCTGATGCCAAGTCCCATAGCAGTCTCTCTCTGCTGTAAAGCAGCTCCTGATGCCAAGTCCCATAGCAGCCTCTCTCTGCTGTAAAGCAGCTCCTGATGCCAAGTCCCATAGCAGCCTCTCTCTGCTGTAAAGCAGCTCCTGATGCCAAGTCCCATAGCAGTCTCTCTCTCTGCTGTAAAGCAGCTCCTGATGCCAAGTCCCATAGCAGCCTCTCTCTGCTGTAAAGCAGCTCCTGATGCCAAGTCCCATAGCAGTCTCTCTCTGCTGTAAAGCAGCTCCTGATGCCAAGTCCCATAGCAGCCTCTCTCTGCTGTAAAGCAGCTCCTGATGCCAAGTCCCATAGCAGACTCTCTCTGCTGTAAAGCAGCTCCTGATGCCAAGTCCCATAGCAGCCTCTCTCTGCTGTAAAGCAGCTCCTGATGCCAAGTCCCATAGCAGTCTATCTCTGCTGTAAAGCAGCTCCTGATGCCAAGTCCCATAGCAGCCTCTTTCTGCTGTAAAGCAGCTCCTGATGCCAAGTCCCATAGCAGACTCTCTCTGCTGTAAAGCAGCTCCTGATGCCAAGTCCCATAGCAGCCTCTCTCTGCTGTAAAGCAGCTCCTGATGCCAAGTCCCATAGCAGCCTCTCTCTGCTGTAAAGCAGCTCCTGATGCCAAGTCCCATAGCAGCCTCTCTCTGCTGTAAATCAGCTCCTGATGCCAAGTCCCATGGCAGCCTCTTTCTGCTGTAAAGCAGCTCCTGATGCCAAGTCCCATAGCAGTCTCTTTCTGCTGTACTGCAGCTCCTGATGCCAAGTCCCATAGCAGCGTCTCTCTGCTGTAAAGCAGCTCCTGATGCCAAGTCCCATAGCAGTCTCTTTCTGCTGTAAAGCAGCTCCTGATGCCAAGTCCCATAGCAGTCTCTTTCTGATGTAAAGCAGCTCCTGATGCCAAGTCCCATAGCAGTCTCTTTCTGCTGTAAAAGCAGCTCCTGATGCCAAGTCCCATAGCAGCTTTTCTCTGCTGTAAAGCAGCTCCTGATGCCAAGTCCCATAGCAGCCTCTCTCTGCTGTAAAGCAGCTCCTGATGCCAAGTCCCATAGCAGCCTATCTCTGCTGTAAAGCAGCTCCTGATGCCAAGTCCCATAGCAGCCTCTCTCTGCTGTAAAGCAGCTCCTGATGCCAAGTCCAATAGCAGCCTCTCTCTGATGTAAAGCAGCTCCTGATGCCAAGTCCCATAGCAGCCTCTCTCTGCTGTAAAGCAGCTCCGGATGCCAAGTCCCATAGCAGCCTATCTCTGCTGTAAAGCAGCTCCTGATGCCAAGTCCCATAGCAGCCTCTCTCTGCTGTAAAGCAGCTCCTGATGCCAAGTCCCATAGCAGTCTCTCTCTGCTGTAAAGCAGCTCCTGATGCCAAGTCCAATAGCAGCCTCTCTCTGCTGTAAAGCAGCTCCTGATGCCAAGTCCCATAGCAGTTTCTCTCTGCTGTAAAGCAGCTCCTGATGCCAAGTCCCATAGCAGCCTCTCTCTGCTGTAAAGCAGCTCCTGATGTCAAGTCCCATAGCAGCCTCTCTCTGATGTAAAGCAGCTCCTGATGCCAAGTCCCATAGCAGCCTCTCTCTGCTGTAAATCAGCTCCTGATGCCAAGTCCCATGGCAGCCTCTTTCTGCTGTAAAGCAGCTCCTGATGCCAAGTCCATTAGCAGTCTCTTTCTGCTGTAAAGCAGCTCCTGATGCCAAGTCCCATAGCAGCGTCTCTCTGCTGTAAAGCAGCTCCTGATGCCAAGTCCCATAGCAGTCTCTTTCTGCTGTAAAGCAGCTCCTGATGCCAAGTCCCATAGCAGTCTCTTTCTGATGTAAAGCAGCTCCTGATGCCAAGTCCCATAGCAGTCTCTTTCTGCTGTAAAAGCAGCTCCTGATGCCAAGTCCCATAGCAGCTTTTCTCTGCTGTAAAGCAGCTCCTGATGCCAAGTCCCATAGCAGCCTCTCTCTGCTGTAAAGCAGCTCCTGATGCCAAGTCCCATAGCAGCCTATCTCTGCTGTAAAGCAGCTCCTGATGCCAAGTCCCATAGCAGCCTCTCTCTGCTGTAAAGCAGCTCCTGATGCCAAGTCCCATAGCAGCCTCTCTCTGATGTAAAGCAGCTCCTGATGCCAAGTCCCATAGCAGCCTCTCTCTGCTGTAAAGCAGCTCCTGATGCCAAGTCCCATAGCAGCCTATCTCTGCTGTAAAGCAGCTCCTGATGCCAAGTCCCATAGCAGCCTCTCTCTGCTGTAAAGCAGCTCCTGATGCCAAGTCCCATAGCAGTCTCTCTCTGCTGTAAAGCAGCTCCTGATGCCAAGTCCAATAGCAGCCTCTCTCTGCTGTAAAGCAGCTCCTGATGCCAAGTCCCATAGCAGTTTCTCTCTGCTGTAAAGCAGCTCCTGATGCCAAGTCCCATAGCAGCCTCTCTCTGCTGTAAAGCAGCTCCTGATGCCAAGTCCCATAGCAGCCTCTCTCTGCTGTAAAGCAGCTCCTGATGCCAAGTCCCATAGCAGCCTCTCTCTGCTGTAAAGCAGCTCCTGATGCCAAGTCCCATAGCAGCCTCTCTCTGCTGTAAAGCAGCTCCTGATGCCAAGTCCCATAGCAGCCTCTTTCTGCTGTAAAGCAGCTCCTGATGCCAAGTCCCATAGCAGCCTCTTTCTGCTGTAAAGCAGCTCCTGATGCCAAGTCCCATAGCAGCCTCTCTCTGCTGTAAAGCAGCTCCTGATGCCAAGTCCCATAGCAGCCTCTGTCTGCTGTAAAGCAGCTCCTGATGCCAAGTCCCATAGCAGTCTCTCTCTGCTGTAAAGCAGCTCCTGATGCCAAGTCCCATAGCAGCCTCTCTCTGCTGTAAAGCAGCTCCTGATGCCAAGTCCCATAGCAGCCTCTCTCTGCTGTAAAGCAGCTCCTGATGCCAAGTCCCATAGCAGTCTCTCTCTCTGCTGTAAAGCAGCTCCTGATGCCAAGTCCCATAGCAGCCTCTCTCTGCTGTAAAGCAGCTCCTGATGCCAAGTCCCATAGCAGTCTCTCTCTGCTGTAAAGCAGCTCCTGATGCCAAGTCCCATAGCAGCCTCTCTCTGCTGTAAAGCAGCTCCTGATGCCAAGTCCCATAGCAGACTCTCTCTGCTGTAAAGCAGCTCCTGATGCCAAGTCCCATAGCAGCCTCTCTCTGCTGTAAAGCAGCTCCTGATGCCAAGTCCCATAGCAGTCTCTCTCTGCTGTAAAGCAGCTCCTGATGCCAAGTCCCATAGCAGCCTCTTTCTGCTGTAAAGCAGCTCCTGATGCCAAGTCCCATAGCAGACTCTCTCTGCTGTAAAGCAGCTCCTGATGCCAAGTCCCATAGCAGCCTCTCTCTGCTGTAAAGCAGCTCCTGATGCCAAGTCCCATAGCAGCCTCTCTCTGCTGTAAAGCAGCTCCTGATGCCAAGTCCCATAGCAGCCTCTCTCTGCTGTAAATCAGCTCCTGATGCCAAGTCCCATGGCAGCCTCTTTCTGCTGTAAAGCAGCTCCTGATGCCAAGTCCCATAGCAGTCTCTTTCTGCTGTACTGCAGCTCCTGATGCCAAGTCCCATAGCAGCGTCTCTCTGCTGTAAAGCAGCTCCTGATGCCAAGTCCCATAGCAGTCTCTTTCTGCTGTAAAGCAGCTCCTGATGCCAAGTCCCATAGCAGTCTCTTTCTGATGTAAAGCAGCTCCTGATGCCAAGTCCCATAGCAGTCTCTTTCTGCTGTAAAAGCAGCTCCTGATGCCAAGTCCCATAAAAGCTTTTCTCTGCTGTAAAGCAGCTCCTGATGCCAAGTCCCATAGCAGCCTCTCTCTGCTGTAAAGCAGCTCCTGATGCCAAGTCCCATAGCAGCCTATCTCTGCTGTAAAGCAGCTCCTGATGCCAAGTCCCATAGCAGCCTCTCTCTGCTGTAAAGCAGCTCCTGATGCCAAGTCCCATAGCAGCCTCTTTCTGCTGTAAAGCAGCTCCTGATGCCAAGTCCCATAGCAGCCTCTCTCTGCTGTAAAGCAGCTCCTGATGCCAAGTCCCATAGCAGCCTCTGTCTGCTGTAAAGCAGCTCCTGATGCCAAGTCCCATAGCAGTCTCTCTCTGCTGTAAAGCAGCTCCTGATGCCAAGTCCCATAGCAGCCTCTCTCTGCTGTAAAGCAGCTCCTGATGCCAAGTCCCATAGCAGCCTCTCTCTGCTGTAAAGCAGCTCCTGATGCCAAGTCCCATAGCAGTCTCTCTCTCTGCTGTAAAGCAGCTCCTGATGCCAAGTCCCATAGCAGCCTCTCTCTGCTGTAAAGCAGCTCCTGATGCCAAGTCCCATAGCAGTCTCTCTCTGCTGTAAAGCAGCTCCTGATGCCAAGTCCCATAGCAGCCTCTCTCTGCTGTAAAGCAGCTCCTGATGCCAAGTCCCATAGCAGACTCTCTCTGCTGTAAAGCAGCTCCTGATGCCAAGTCCCATAGCAGCCTCTCTCTGCTGTAAAGCAGCTCCTGATGCCAAGTCCCATAGCAGTCTCTCTCTGCTGTAAAGCAGCTCCTGATGCCAAGTCCCATAGCAGCCTCTTTCTGCTGTAAAGCAGCTCCTGATGCCAAGTCCCATAGCAGACTCTCTCTGCTGTAAAGCAGCTCCTGATGCCAAGTCCCATAGCAGCCTCTCTCTGCTGTAAAGCAGCTCCTGATGCCAAGTCCCATAGCAGCCTCTCTCTGCTGTAAAGCAGCTCCTGATGCCAAGTCCCATAGCAGCCTCTCTCTGCTGTAAATCAGCTCCTGATGCCAAGTCCCATGGCAGCCTCTCTCTGCTGTAAAGCAGCTCCTGATGCCAAGTCCCATAGCAGTCTCTTTCTGCTGTACTGCAGCTCCTGATGCCAAGTCCCATAGCAGCGTCTCTCTGCTGTAAAGCAGCTCCTGATGCCAAGTCCCATAGCAGTCTCTTTCTGCTGTAAAGCAGCTCCTGATGCCAAGTCCCATAGCAGTCTCTTTCTGATGTAAAGCAGCTCCTGATGCCAAGTCCCATAGCAGTCTCTTTCTGCTGTAAAAGCAGCTCCTGATGCCAAGTCCCATAGCAGCTTTTCTCTGCTGTAAAGCAGCTCCTGATGCCAAGTCCCATAGCAGCCTCTCTCTGCTGTAAAGCAGCTCCTGATGCCAAGTCCCATAGCAGCCTATCTCTGCTGTAAAGCAGCTCCTGATGCCAAGTCCCATAGCAGCCTCTCTCTGCTGTAAAGCAGCTCCTGATGCCAAGTCCCATAGCAGCCTCTCTCTGATGTAAAGCAGCTCCTGATGCCAAGTCCCATAGCAGCCTCTCTCTGCTGTAAAGCAGCTCCGGATGCCAAGTCCCATAGCAGCCTATCTCTGCTGTAAAGCAGCTCCTGATGCCAAGTCCCATAGCAGCCTCTCTCTGCTGTAAAGCAGCTCCTGATGCCAAGTCCCATAGCAGTCTCTCTCTGCTGTAAAGCAGCTCCTGATGCCAAGTCCAATAGCAGCCTCTCTCTGCTGTAAAGCAGCTCCTGATGCCAAGTCCCATAGCAGTTTCTCTCTGCTGTAAAGCAGCTCCTGATGCCAAGTCCCATAGCAGCCTCTCTCTGCTGTAAAGCAGCTCCTGATGCCAAGTCCCATAGCAGCCTCTCTCTGCTGTAAAGCAGCTCCTGATGCCAAGTCCCATAGCAGCCTCTCTCTGCTGTAAATCAGCTCCTGATGCCAAGTCCCATGGCAGCCTCTTTCTGCTGTAAAGCAGCTCCTGATGCCAAGTCCCATAGCAGTCTCTTTCTGCTGTAAAGCAGCTCCTGATGCCAAGTCCCATAGCAGTCTCTTTCTGATGTAAAGCAGCTCCTGATGCCAAGTCCCATAGCAGTCTCTTTCTGCTGTAAAAGCAGCTCCTGATGCCAAGTCCCATAGCAGCTTTTCTCTGCTGTAAAGCAGCTCCTGATGCCAAGTCCCATAGCAGCCTCTCTCTGCTGTAAAGCAGCTCCTGATGCCAAGTCCCATAGCAGCCTATCTCTGCTGTAAAGCAGCTCCTGATGCCAAGTCCCATAGCAGCCTCTCTCTGCTGTAAAGCAGCTCCTGATGCCAAGTCCCATAGCAGCCTCTCTCTGATGTAAAGCAGCTCCTGATGCCAAGTCCCATAGCAGCCTCTCTCTGCTGTAAAGCAGCTCCTGATGCCAAGTCCCATAGCAGCCTATCTCTGCTGTAAAGCAGCTCCTGATGCCAAGTCCCATAGCAGCCTCTCTCTGCTGTAAAGCAGCTCCTGATGCCAAGTCCCATAGCAGTCTCTCTCTGCTGTAAAGCAGCTCCTGATGCCAAGTCCAATAGCAGCCTCTCTCTGCTGTAAAGCAGCTCCTGATGCCAAGTCCCATAGAAGTTTCTCTCTGCTGTAAAGCAGCTCCTGATGCCAAGTCCCATAGCAGCCTCTCTCTGCTGTAAAGCAGCTCCTGATGCCAAGTCCCATAGCAGCCTCTCTCTGCTGTAAAGCAGCTCCTGATGCCAAGTCCCATAGCAGCCTCTCTCTGCTGTAAAGCAGCTCCTGATGCCAAGTCCCATAGCAGTCTCTTTCTGGTGTAAAGCAGCTCCTGATGCCAAGTCCCATAGCAGCCTCTGTCTGCTGTAAAGCAGCTCCTGATGCCAAGTCCCATAGCAGTCTCTCTCTGCTGTAAAGCAGCTCCTGATGCCAAGTCCCATAGCAGCCTCTCTCTGCTGTAAAGCAGCTCCTGATGCCAAGTCCCATAGCAGTCTCTCTCTGCTGTAAAGCAGCTCCTGATGCCAAGTCCCATAGCAGTCTCTCTCTGCTGTAAAGCAGCTCCTGATGCCAAGTCCCATAGCAGCCTCTCTCTGCTGTAAAGCAGAGGGTAACAGAACAAGTAGTGCAGGGGATGGGAGATTTCTTGTGAAGATACCTGGGAGACTTCAGACTAAATCTCAGCTGGTAGAGCACGGCGCTTGTAACGCCAAGGTAGTGGGTTCGATCCCCGGGACCACCTATACACAAAATGTATGCACGCATGACTGTAAGTCGCTTTGGATAAAAGCGTCTGCTAAATGGCATATTATTATTATTATTATTATTATTATTATTATTATTATTATTATTATTATTATTATTATAAACGTTATGTAGCTCCTTCATTCGTACACCTTACGGAACAGCTGGGAATGTGAAGCGATAACACACACACACACACACACACGATAACATACGCACTATACACGCACGTACACATGGATTTTGTACTGTAGATATGTGTTAGTGGTGGAGTAGGGGCCTGAGGGCACACAGTGTGTTGTGAAATATGTGAATGTATTGTCATGTTTTTAAAAATTGTATAAACTGCATTAATTTTGCTGGACCTCAGGAAGAGTAGCTGCTGCCTTGGCAACAGCTAATGGGGTAACATAATAAATAAAAATATAAATACAACGCCACTTCCCTGCTGTGCTCTTTTGGCCCTGAGGCACATTCATGTCAGCAGTTACACTATGTATTTTGGCAGGTGAACACCACTGGTGGCAGGAGTAGAGGGGTGAAGATGAAAGGGGCTGTACTTTCCAGTCATGTCCAGCTGAAGTCCTGGCTGCCTTTTCGGTCTAGATGTTGGTGGAAGTGGCTCCACATCATCTTCTGGGCTGGCCTCTTCACACCTCTAGATATGGCCGGGCGGGGGGAGGTGTGGAGCCAGAGACAGCAGCAGGGTCAGTAAGAACACTTTTACGGATGAGACCTGCATCAACACATCAAATAAACAACACATATCTATAAACATATTATATATTATATAGAGTAGGGGGAACACAATCACTGTGGTGAAGTGCGTGTACCAATTGTAAATAAGGCTGGTGAGGGGAGGACGGCTCGTAGTGGTGGCCGGGATGGGGTGAGTGGAATGGTATCAAGCACATGGTTTTTGTCTGTTTGGTGCTGTTCCATTCACTCCATTCCGGCCATTGTTGTGGGCCGTGCTCCCGTCACCAGCCCCCACTGGCTTTTATTTATTTATATACAGTGAGGGAAAAAAGTATTTGATCCCCTGCTGATTTTCTACGTTTGCCAACTGACAAAGAAATTATCAGTCTATAATTTTAATGGTAGGTTTATTTGAACAGTGAGAGACAGAATAACAACAAAATAATCCAGAAAAACGCATGTCAAAAATGTTATAAATTGATTTGCATTTTAATGAGGGAAATAAGTATTTGACCCCCTCTCAATCAAAAAGATTTCTGGCTCCCAGGTGTCTTTTATACAGGTAACGAGCTGAGATTAGGACACCTGTCCACAGAAGCAATCAATCAATCAGATTCCAAACTCTCCACCATGGCCAAGACCAAAGAGCTCTCCAAGGATGTCAGGGACAAGATTGTAGACCTACACAAGGCTGGAATGGGCTACAAGACCATCGCCAAGCAGCTTGGTGAGAAGGTGACAACAGTTGGTGTGATTATTAGCAAATGAAAGAAACACAAAATAACTGTCAATCTCCCTCGGCCTGGGGCTCCATGCAAGATCTCACCTCGTGGAGTTGCAATGATCATGAGAACGGTGAGGAATCAGCCAAGAACTACACGGGAGGATCTTGTCAATGATCTCAAGGCAGCTGGGACCATTGTCACCAAGAAAACAATTAGTAACACACTACACCGTGAAGGACTGATATCCTGCAGCGCCCGCAAGGTCCCTCTGCTCAAGAAAGCAAATATACATGCCCGTCTGAAGTTTGCCAATGAACATCTGAATGATTCAGAGGAGAACTGGGTGAAAGTGTTGTGGTCAGATGAGACCAAAATCGAGCTCTTTGGCATCAACTCAACTCGCCGTGTTTGGAGGAGGAGGAATGCTGCCTATGACCCCAAGAACACCATCCCCACAGTCAAACATGGAGGTGGAAACATTATGCTTTGGGGGTGTTTTTCTGCTAATGGGACAGGACAACTTCACCGCATCAAAGGGACGATGGACGGGGCCATGTACCGTCAAATCTTGGGTGAGAACCTCCTTCCCTCAGCCAGGGCATTGAAAATGGGTCGTGGATGGGTATTCCAGCATGACATTGACCCAAAACACACGGCCAAGGCAACAAAGGAGTGGCTCAAGAAGAAGCACATTAAGGTCCTGGAGTGGCCTAGCCAGTCTCCAGACCTTAATCCCATAGAAAATCTGTGGAGGGAGCTGAAGGTTCGAGTTGCCAAACGTCAGCCTCAAAACCTTCATGACTTTGAGAAGATCTGCAAAGAGGAGTGGGACAAAATCCCTCCTGAGATGTATGCAAACCTGGTGGCCAACTACAAGAAACGTCTGACCTCTGTGATTGCCAACAAGGGTTTTGCCACCAAGTACTAAGTCATGTCTTGCAGATGGGTCAAATACTTATTTCCCTTATTAAAATGCAAATCAATGTATAATACATGCGTTTTTCTGGATTTTTTTGTTGTTATTCTGTCTGTCACTGTTCAAATAAACCTACCATTAAAATTCTAGACTGATCATGTCTTTGTCAGTGGGCAAACGTACAAAATCAGCAGGGGATCAAATACTTTTTTCCCTCATATATATATACCCACAATTTATAGCCAATGTATATTTTATGTTGACTTTGGTTTTTGAGTGCCTTGTTTGCTATTCATAAACATATTTCATTAATTATTTTATATATACTATAGTTAAAACGTTTGGGGTCACTAAGAAATGTCCTTGTTTTCCATGAAAACATACATGAAATGAGTTTGAATAGGAAACATCGCAAAATGCATAGGAAATGTAGTCATTGACAAGGTTAGAAATAATGATTTTTAATATAAATAATAATTGTGTCCTTCAAACTTTGCTTTCGTCAAAGAATCCTCCATTTGCAGTAACTACAGCCTTGCAGACCTTTGGCATTCTAGTTATCAATTTGTTGAGGTAATCTGAAGAGATTTCACCCCATGTTTCCTGAAGAAACTCCCTCAAGTTGGATTGGCTTGATGGGCACTTCTTACGTACCATACGGTCAAGCTGCTCCAACAACAGCTCAATAGGGTTGAGATCCAGTGACTGTGCTGGCCAGTCCTTTATAGACAGAATACCAGCTGACTGCTTCTTCCCTAAATAGATATTGCATAGTTTGGAGCTGTGCTTTGGGTCATTGTGCTGTTGTAGGAGGAAATTGGCTAAGTCCCGTCCACAGGGTATGGCATGGCATGCAAAATGGAGTGATAGCCTTCCTTCTTCAAGATCCCTTTTACCCTGTACAAATCTCCCACTTTACCACCCCCAAAGCACCTCCAGACCATCACAATGCCGCCACCATGCTTGACAGATGGCATCAAGCACTCCTCCAGCATCTTTTCATTTGGTCTGCATCTCACAAATGTTCTTCTTTGTGATCCGAACACCTCAAACTTCGATTCGTCTGTCCATAACACCTTTTTCCAATCTTCTTCTCTCCAGTGTCTGTGTTCTTTTGCCCATCTTAATCTTTAATTTTTATTGGCCAGTCTGAGATATGGCTTTTTCTTTGCAACTCTGCCTAGGAGGTCAGCATCCCGGAGTCGCCTCTTCACTGTTGACGTTGAGACTGTTGTTTTGCGGGTACTATTTAATGAAGCGTCCAGTTGAGGACCTGTGACGCATCTGTTTTTCAAACTAGACACTCTAATGTATTTGTCCTCTTGCTCAGTTGTTCACCTGGGCCTCCCACTCCTCTTTCTATTCTGGTTAGAGACAGTTTGCACTGTTCTGTGAAGGGAGTAGTACACAGCGTTGTACGAGATCTTCAGTTTCTTGGAAATTTCTCACATGGAATAGCCTTCATTTCTCAGAACAAGAAGTGACTGACGAGTTTTAGAAGAAAGTTATTTGTTTCTGGCCATTTTGATTCTGTAATTGAACCCACAATTGCTGATGCTCCAGATACTCAACTAGTCTCAAGAAGGCGAGTTTTATTGGTTCTTTAATCAGCACAACAGTTTTCAGCTGTGCTAACATAATTGCAAAAAGGGTTTTCTAATGATCAATTAGCCTTTTAAAATGGTAAACTTGGATTAGAAAACACAACGTGCCATTGGAACACAGGACTGATGGTTGCTGATAATGGGCCTCTGTACGCCTATGTAGATATTCCATTAAAAATCAGCAATTTCCAGCTACAATAGCCATTTCCAACATTAACAATGTCTACACTGTATTTCGGATCAATTTGATGTTATTTTAATGGACAAAAAAATTGCTTTTCTTTCGAAAACAACAATATTTCTAAGTGACCCCTGGCTTTTGAACGGTAGTGTATATAAATATATAGCAATCAAATAAATAATCTCAAAAATATCTCAAATGAATAATATGCAACCATTCAAACAACTGCATAAGCATGAGTAGAAAAAACGTATTTGACTTACCAGCTTAAACTGGCCTCCTCTCCTTCCAAAAACATCTTCAGCTGTAGAGTCTAAACTATGTTCACTAAGTGCTCATCTACTGGTTCTGTGACACTTTCCCGGTCAATTTCTGCTATAATCTCGTTCAAATCTGTATACCTGGACTTTGATTTAGCTTTTCCAGTATTAGTAGCCATATTGTACTTTCAAAATTTGCAGAAAATGTTGTATACTAAATCGAGCTGTGCGATGCGCCACTTCCTTGTTTAGATTTCAATTGGACACTTAACCGCGTTGCGCACGTGCTGAATACACTGGCTTTTCCTCAGACAAAGGACCACCTCATACTGCTGTAAAGCCCGGCTCATTGGCAATCTAGCTAGCTGTGTTTCAAAACAGTTGGTGGTCTTTGGACCAAGATACAGTCAATCAAGTGAACACTGCCCGTCACATTGGCGCATAATGATGTTGTGTCTTCGTGGCTAAAATTTGTTTCTGTATCGGATATACCTAATGCAGAATGATGAAAGAAAGGCTGGTTACCTTCTGAAGTGTCTGAGGATTAAATAGGAACCAAACTTGAATGGCTGAAACAAGGTTTAGTTTGAGATTTTCACAGATTTCTTTCTTTGCAAGTTGAACGAGTGGGAAAACAACATTGATTGTACATACAACATGGATCATGTTAGGATATAAAAATTGATTTTATCAAACAGAACTACGCTATATTTTATCTCAGGGACCCTCAGGATGACAGGTAGCTTAGTGGTTAAGAGTGTTGTGCCAGTAACAGAAAGTTCGCTGGTTCTAATCCCCGAGCCGACTAGGTGAAAAATCTGTCGATGTGCCCTTGAGCAAGGCTCTTAACCCTAATTGCTCCTGTAAGTCGCTCTGGATAAGAGCGTCTGCTAAATGACTAAAATGTAAATTATTTACCTTCAGATGTGAATTTATTAAACCTGTCGCCGTGATAAATGTGTTTTGTTGTTGTACACTATCCTCAAACAATAGCATGGTATTTTTTTGCTGTAATAGCTACTGTAAATTGGACAGTGCAGTTAGATTAACAATAATTTAAGCTTTCTGCCCATATCAGACATGTAAATGTCTTTGAAAATGTGCTTTTGTTCACAACGTTATTATTGTCACGTTAACTGTATTGATCCCCGATTTCGGGACACCCATCCAGTAGAGATTTAACAGGTTGACATTCACAAGGCCACAGGGCCAGACAGATTACCAGCACGTGTTCTCAGAGCATGCGCTTACCAACTTGCAAGTGTCTTCACTGACATGTTCGACCTGTTCCTGACTGAGTCTGTAATACCCACATGTTTCAAGCAGACCACCATAGTCCCTGTGCCCAAGAATGCCAAGGTAACCTGCCTAAATGATTACCGACCCGTAGCACTCACGTCAGTAGCCATGAAGTGCTTTGAAAGGCTGTTATGGCTCACATCAACACCATCATCCCAGAAACCCTAGACCCACTCCAATTCGTATACCGCCCCAACATATCCAAAGATGACACAATCTCTATTGCACTTCACACCTGGACAAAAGGAACACCTACATTTGAATGCTGTTAATTGACTACAGCTCAGCGTTCAACACATTTACATTACATTTACGTCATTTAGCAGACGCTCTTATCCAGAGCGACTTACAGTTAGTGAATACATATTTTTTATACTGGCCCCCCGTGGGAAACGAACCCACAACCCTGGCGTTGCAAACGCCATGCTCTATCAACTGAGCTACATCCCTGCCGGCCATTCCCTCCCCTACCCTGGACGACGCTGGGCCAATTGTGCGCCGCCCATGAGTCTCCCGGTCGCGGCCAGCTGAGACAGAGCCTGGATTCAAACCAGGATCTAGTGGCACAGTTAGCACTGCGATGCAGTGCCTTAGACCACTGCGCCACTCAGGAGTAACACCATAGTGCCCTCAAAGCTCATCACTAAGCTAAGGACCTTGGGACTAAACAACTCCCTCTGCAACTGGATCCTGGACTTCCTGACGGGCCGCCCCCAGGCGGTAAGGGTAGGTAACAACGCATCTGCCACGCTGATCCTCAACACGGGGGCCCCTTAGGGGTGCATGCTTAGCCCCCTCCTGTACTCCCTGTCACCCACGACTGCGTGGCCAAGCACGACTCCAACACCATCATTAAGTTTGCCGATGACACAACGGTGGTAGGCCTGATCACTGACAACGATGAGAAGCCTATAGGGAGGAGGTCAGAGACCTGGCAGTGTGGTGCCAGGACAACAACCTCTCCCTCAACATGAGGAAGACAAAGGAGCTGATCATGGACTCCAGGAAAAGGAGGGCCGAGCACGCCCCCATTCACATCGACGGGGCTGTAGTGGAGCGGGTCGAGACTTTCAAGTTCCTTGTTGTCCACATCACCAACAAACTATTATGGTCCAAACACACCAAGACAATAATGAAGAGGACAGGACAAAGCCTATTCCCCCTCAGGAGACTGAAAACATTTGGCATTGGTGAGCGTTGCTTTCATAGTGTTACCCCTGTCACTATACTCAAAATCAGCTCTGACATTTGGATGAGAGTGTGACAGTAGCGGGGGTTAGGGTAGCTCTCACTGGCTCACAGGTGGTGTCTTGGAAGAGGAACTGTCAGATCTCAGGCAAAGGGTAGCAGGGTAGCTCCACATGGGGTTAGCCAATACCCAAGGCAGCAGCACATCATAGAGGAACTCTGTATTTCTTCAGACACTCTGGAGAAACAGGGACTGGGATTTAAGATGCTCCCTGAAGCTTTGGGGAAGTCTTCATATGAAAGTATGCTGCCAGTGTGTGGCAAGATGTGAATCTTAGATGTGTACAAACTACACTATAATATAATATGCCATTTAGCAGACGCTTTTATCCTAAGCGACTTACAGTCATGCGTGCATACATTTTATTTTTTTGTGTAAGGGTGGCCCCGGGGATTGAACCGACAACCCTGGTGTTACAAGCACCGTGCTCTACCAGCTGAGCTACAGAGGACCACAAACTGCTAAACATTTCCCCGATCTTCAGAGTTTGAGATTACTTAAATTCCATTATATGCAAGTAAAACAATAAAAATAATAATAATATTCAGTTGTCCTAAACTGCAGATTTGCTTGTCCTATACTGATCTCAGCCCATGGTCTCCCCCCTGGACCCAAGCTAGAGAGAGAATGGAAGAAGATACATATTCAGTGTGGCTTGTGACAACTAGGGCTGTTACGGTGACTGTATTACCGCCACACCGGCGGTCACGAGTCATGAAGGCAGTCAAATTACACGTGACCGTTTAGTCACGGTAATTAGGCTTCTCCAAGCTCTGATGCTGCTGATGGTCATTAGTAGCCTACCAAACTTGCTAACTGCCTGGTACTCAGCACTCTATTGTCCCTCTAATCACTCTGACATCAATGCAAATGTGTTCGGTTATCTAATCAAACACTTCATGAGAGCCCATGAGCTCATGTCGCGCAACATTTCTATAGGCTATGCAATTGTGGGAGAAAACAGTGATGGCCTCTATTTTAAAAGAGGAGGATCCCATCAGCTTTCTATAGGCTAGACCTACCTTATTTATTTCTCAACTTTCCAAATATTAAGCACATTGCTTCTCTTTACAACAGGAGTATAGCCTACCTGCCTGGCATGAAAATGAACCACGGGAAAAGCGTCCTCCATTCGCTGTTTAAGTGCATAGATGACATGTACGTTTTCTCGTTGCCCCTGTTTCAAGACAGGTGCATGATAATGGTCCATTCTAAATCAAAACAAATTTCACACGTATGTTATTTAGTATATGCAAAGACAAGATTAAATCAAGAATAGTCTGATGGGTGACAATATAATAGTCTGATGGGTGACAATATAATAGTCTGATGGGTGATAATATAATAGTCTGATGGGTGATAATATAATAGTCTGATGGGTGATAATATAATAGTCTGATGGGTGATTGTCACGGTTTCGGCCGAGGCTGCCTCTCTCCCTTGTTCGGGCAGGTTTCGGCGTTCGTCGTCTCCGGAATTCTAGCTGCCACCGATGTATGTTTCATGTTCGTTTGCTTTTGTCTGTTTGTTTCCACACCTGTTTCTGTTTTGGTGTGATTAGTGTCCTATAAGTTTCTCGTTGTGTTTGTCTAGTGTTGTGTGTAATTATTTTCCGTCAGTTGTGTGTATTGCTCGGTTGAGCTTCTCTCCACTGCGCTGGAGTATTATCGCACCTGTTTGTGCGCGGTTACATTTTGTCGCACCTGTTTGTGCGCTGTTTCTTTTCGCCGTTGTGCGTAATTTTCGCCTTCGGGCCAAGTTGTCCTTTTTGCCTATGTATGGGCAGTAATACAAGTATTTGGAATATCGTTCTGAGTCCTGCGTTTGATTCCACCATTGCACCTACAGCACGCCCTGACAGAATTACACACCATCTATGGAATCAGCAGGAGCCGAAGCAGCCCAGACGAGACTGGAGGCCCAGGTTCGGGACCAACAAGATCAGATCCTGCAGATGGGGACCGCCCTGCAGGAGGTGATTTCCACCCTCCGAGGCTGGGGTACGCCTCCACCGCCTCCCTCCCTGCCAGCACCATCGGCCAGCCCGCCCATTCCAGCGCCGGAACCTCGAGGAGTCCGACTATCTCTCCCGAGGGCCTACGACGGAACCGCGGCTGGGTGTCAGGGATTCCTACTCCAGGTGGAGCTATACCTGGCCACAGTGCACCCGGCACCTTCAGGGCATGAGAGCGTGTCCGCCCTGATCTCCTGCCTGGCCGGAAAAGCGTTGGAGTGGGCCAACGCGGAGTGGAGGAAGATCGACGCCACGACGATTACTTACAACGAGTTCTCCCGCCGCTTCAGGGCGGGGTTTGACCATCCCCCGGAGGGGAAAGCGGCGGGGGAGCGTCTGGTCTTCCTCCGGCAGGGGAGGAGAAGTGCCCAGGAATTCGCGCTCGAATTCCGTACTCTAGCGGCAGATGCAGGGTGGAATGATCGGGCCCTCATCGATCTATACAGATGTAGCCTATGAGAGGACGTCCGTCGGGAGCTGGCTTGTAGGGACACCAGCCTCTCTTTCGACCAGCTGGTCGACATGTCCATCAGGCTGGATAACCTACTGGCTACCCGCGGACGTCCTGCGGAGGGTCCGTCCATTTCACCCTCCAGCGCCTCCGAGCCGTGTCCTATGGAGCTCGGGGGCGCTGGCGCTAGAGAGAGGAGGAGTCGGCAGGCTAGGGGGTCCATCCACTGCACCAACTGTGGTCGGGGAGGACACACCGCGGCTAGGTGCTGGGGATGGCCTCCTAGGGGAGATGACGACAGGTCCCGCACTGGGGATTCCCTCCAGGTGAGTAGGCGCCCCACTCACCCAGAGCTCACTGTTGCCCATTTTTGTATGCCTGTAAGTTTTCCACAGGTAGCACCTCATTCCCAGCATAAGGCGCTGGTAGTTTCAGGCGCGGCTGGGAATTTTATTGATAAAAAGTTTTGTTTAGCGTTAGGGATTCCCCTCATTCCTGTTGATGTTCCTTTTCCCGTTCACGCCCTAGATAGTCGTCCGTTGGGTACGGGCTTAATCAGGGAGGTCATGGCGCCACTTAGGATGTGTGCGCAGGGGGATCATCAGGAGATGATTCAGCTGTTCCTGATTGACTCTCCTGCGTATCCGGTGGTGCTGGGCATGCCCTGGTTGAGTACCCATAACCCAGCTATTTCGTGGCAGGAGAGGGCTCTGATGGAGTGGTCTGCTCAGTGTGTGGGTAGATGTTTGGGCGTTTCCGTAGGGGCTACCTCGGTGGAGAGTCCAAACCAGGTGCCCGCATTGCACGTTCCACCTGAGTATGGGGATTTGGCTATTGCGTTTAGTAAGGCGAGGGCGACGCGGTTGCCACCCCATAGGCAGGGAGATTGTGCGATAGACCTCCAGGCAGGAGCTGCGCTCCCACGGAGCCATGTGTATCCTCTGTCTCAGGAGGAGAAGAAAGCTATGGAGATTTACATAGACGAATCTCTGAGACAAGGATACATACGGCCTTCCACTTCCCCTGCGTCCTCAAGTTTCTTTTTTGTGAAGAAAAAGGATGGTGGTTTGCGCCCGTGCATCGATTACCGTGGTCTCAATCAGATTACAGTGAAGTACAGTTATCCACTCCCGCTGATTGCGACCATGACTGAGTCGTTGCATGGGGCGCGTTTCTTCACGAAATTAGATCTCAGGAGCGCGTACAACTTGGTGCGCATCAGGGAGGGTGATGAATGGAAAACAGCCTTTAGTACCACCTCGGGCCATTACGAGTATCTGGTCATGCCATACGGGTTGATGAACGCTCCGTCAGTTTTCCAATCATTCGTGGATGAGATCTTCAGGGACATGCAGGGGCAGGGGGTGGTGGTGTACATTGATGACATTCTCGTGTACTCACCTACCCGTGTCGAGCATGTGGCCCTGGTGCGTAGAGTGTTGCGGAGGCTGGTGGAGCACGACCTGTATGTGAAGGCAGAGAAGTGTCTGTTTTTCCAGGAGTCGGTGTCCTTTTTGGGTTATCAGTTGTCTGCGTCAGGGGTGAAGATGGAGGTAGACCGGGTGTCGGCCGTGCGTAATTGGCAAACACCAACCACTGTGAAGGAGGTGCAGCAGTTTTTGGGGTTTGCAAATTACTACAGGAGGTTTATCCGGGGTTTTGGACAGGTGGCAGCTCCCATCACGTCTCTGTTGAAGGGGGGTCCGGTGCGTCTGCAGTGGTCGGCCGAGGCGGACAGGGCGTTTGGGAGGCTGAAGGACCTGTTTACCTCGGCCCCGGTGCTGGCGCATCCGGATCCCTCTTTGCCGTTCCAGGTAGAGGTGGACGCGTCGGAGGCCGGTTTAGGAGCCGTGCTTTCACAACGGTCTGGCGCGCCACCTAAACTCCGCCCCTGTGCTTTTTATTCTAAGAAGCTCAGTCCGGCGGAGCGGAACTATGACGTAGGGGACAGGGAGCTGTTAGCCGTGGTACAGGCTCTAAAGGTGTGGAGGCACTGGCTTGAGGGGGCTCAACACCCTTTCCTCATTTTGACGGACCACCGTAACCTGGAGTACATCCGGGCGGCGAGGAGGCTGAACCCTCGCCAGGCAAGATGGAGTATGTTCTTGACCAGGTTTACTTTTAAGATCACGTACATCCTTGGGTCACAGAATGGCAAGGCAGATGCGCTGTCTCGGCGGTATGACACGGAGGAGAGGTCCGTGGAGCCCACTCCCATACTGCCTGAGTCGTGTCTGGTGGCACCGGTAGTGTGGGAGGTCGATGCTGAACTCGAGCGGGCGTTACGCACCGACCCTAGTCCACCACAGTGCCCGGAGGGTCGGAAGTACGTTCCGCTCGAGGTTTGGGATCGATTGATCTATTGGGCTCACACGTCACCCTCCTCTGGACATCCGGGTATCGGCCGGACAGTGCACTGTCTTAGTGCCAAGTACTGGTGGCCCACGTTGGCAAGGGATGTGAGGGTTTATGTTTCCTCCTGCTCGGTGTGCGCCCAGTGTAAGGCGCCTAGACATCTACCTAGGGGTAAGTTGCTACCCCTGCCCGTTCCACAACGACCATGGTCCCACCTCTCTGTGGACTTTATAACAGACCTTCCCCTCTCCCAAGGGAATACTACCATCCTGGTTGTTGTGGACCGGTTCTCTAAGGCCTGTCGTTTGCTCCCCATGCTGGGTCTTCCTACTGCCCTACAAACTGCCGAGGCACTGTTTACCCATGTGTTCCGGCACTACGGGGTACCCGAGGACATTGTGGCTGATCGGGGTCCCCAATTCACCTCCAGAGTCTGGAGAGCGTTTATGGAGCGGTTGGGGGTCTCGGTGAGTCTCACCTCGGGTTACCACCCGGAGAGTAATGGGCAGGTGGAACGCGTAAACCAGGATGTGGGTAGGTTTCTCAGAACATACTGCCAGGACTGGCCGGAGGAGTGGTCAAGGTACGTACCCTGGGCCGAGATGGCCCAGAATTCCCTACGCCATTCCTCCACTAACCTAACTCCATTTCAATGTGTGTTGGGTTACCAGCCGGTTCTGGCACCCTGGCAGCAGAGCCAGATCGAGGCTCCTGCGGTGGATGAGTGGGCGCGGCGCTCGGAGGAGACGTGGAACGCTGCACACGTCCACCTGCAGCGGGCCCTCCGACGTTAGAAGGCGAGCGCTGATCTCCACCGCAGTGAGGGACCGGTGTACGCACCTGGTGATCGAGTCTGGCTCTCTACCAGAAACCTGCCCCTCCGCCTGCCCTGTCGGAAACTGGGTCGGCGGTTTGTGGGGCCGTTTAAAGTCCTGAGAAGGTTGAACGAGGTATGTTATAGATTACAGCTACCTGTGGAGTATAAGTGTATTAACCCCTCGTTCCATGTGTCCCTTCTCAGGCCGGTGGTAGCGGGCCCACTCCAAGAAAATGAGATCTTGGAGACTCCTCCGCCCCCATTGGACATCGAGGGGGTACCGGCGTACTCCGTGAGGTCCATTTTGGATTCGAGACGTCGGATGGGGGGTCTCCAGTATCTAGTGGAGTGGGAGGGGTACGGTCCGGAGGAGCGGTGCTGGGTGCCGAGGAGAGACATTTTGGACCCGTCGCTCCTGACGGAATTCCATCGGGGGCATCCGACGCGCCCTGCTCCGCGTCCTCCTGGTCGTCCCCGAGGCCGGAGTCGGCGCACGTCTGGAGCCGCGCGTCAAGGGGGGGGTACTGTCACGGTTTCGGCCGAGGCTGCCTCTCTCCCTTGTTCGGGCAGGTTTCGGCGTTCGTCGTCTCCGGAATTCTAGCTGCCACCGATGTATGTTTCATGTTCGTTTGCTTTTGTCTGTTTGTTTCCACACCTGTTTCTGTTTTGGTGTGATTAGTGTCCTATAAGTTTCTCGTTGTGTTTGTCTAGTGTTGTGTGTAATTATTTTCCGTCAGTTGTGTGTATTGCTCGGTTGAGCTTCTCTCCACTGCGCTGGAGTATTATCGCACCTGTTTGTGCTCGGTTACATTTTGTCGCACCTGTTTGTGTGCTGTTTCTTTTCGCCGTTGTGCGTAATTTTCGCCTTCGGGCCAAGTTGTCCTTTTTGCCTATGTATGGGCAGTAATACAAGTATTTGGAATATCGTTCTGAGTCCTGCGTTTGATTCCACCATTGCACCTACAGCACGCCCTGACAGTGATAATATAATAGTCTGATGGGTGACAATATAATAGTCTGATGGGTGATAATATAATAGTCTGATGGGTGATAATATAATAGTCTGATGGGTGATAATACAATAGTCTGATGGGTGATAATATAATAGTCTGATGGGTGATAATATAATAGTCTGATGGGTGATAATATAATAGTCTGATGGGTGATAATACAATAGTCTGATGGGTGATAATATAATAGTCTGATGGGTGATAATATTAGCCTATCACTTGTGAATTATATATTATCACTTGTGAATGACGCCCAGCGTAAGAAACAATGCCTTTTTTTGTGTGACTTTTTCCAATCATAGTCGCACTCCTCATGTTGCCTACCCATGGGCCTATAGGTTTTGATAAGGTTTGTATCACAACTAAATTGGCCAAATAACTTCTTAAAATTAAGCACATTCATCCGCTTTACAAGGGGTGTACAGCCTAACTGGCATAAATAAGCAACACGTGAGTTTCAAGTTTGGGGAAGATAATTTTCACCATAAAAATGCACCTTTTATAATATAAGCTTTACATGCATAATTGCATTTGCGGTCACTTTTGATAATGGTATTTTCTCGCTAATGGAACAGTCGCGTATATATAGCCTACTGCTGTGTGCGCATTGCTGCGCCTATAATGTGAATAAATAGCCTAATTGTCACGTTGTATAATGACTAGAAGACAGGCGCAGGAATACGTATTAGGGTATTTTATTTCTCCAACCAACACAATGTACGTCGTGAGAAACGACAGGGACGAAGCCCAAAACAAACATGTACGTACTGTATATAACACAGGGTTGTAACCCAAAGAAAAGAGAGAGGTGTAAACCTCTGAACAATCCACGGGATGAGACCCGTAATAACAAGAGCACAATACACGGTACTCAGGAGACCAACGGATATGGGACAATAATGGACAAGGACAATGGGGAACAGAGGGGACATATATGCACGTACTAATCAGGGGGAATGGGAACCAGGTGTGGGTAATGAGACAAGACAGTCCGGGGTTGGTGGTAATGAACCAGGTCAGTGACGTCTAGAAGGCCGGTGACGTAGACCTCCGGAGCTGGTGAACGGAATGAGCAGCAGTACCGGGGGGATCCGTGAAACTAATCGTTTATCAACATTTTAAGCTAAACGTTAAGCCACATTGCATTAATACATTTTTTTAAATGCTAGTGGTTGTATTAATTTGGGATCTATCGCATCCCACAACTATCACGAAATATGTTTGGAATATTTATTTCTCGCACAGAATAGAATAGGTCAATTTCTATACTATGGGATATAGTAGATTGACACAGGCTAGGGCTTTTGCTGTTCGTTAGGCCTACTCATCTTGTTGGCTGACGAAAAGTAAACGTGGACAGTTCTTCCAATATCTTCAATATGCACCTCAGAATTGGATAAGGATGTGCGCAGTTGCGTCCCCGATGTGTCTGTCTTCACTTGTAGCCTGTGAGAAAGACCTTATCACGCGATGGAGCGAGCAGCACTCAGGGAGAAGGGCACAACCGCAACTAGCCGCGAAAGGCATGGATTTTTTTGGGGTGCATTACGGCCACACAAAGGGGATGCCGCGGTGAAATTCTAGGCATTATCAAGTGCTTGTCAAATTGTGAATGAGTGACTGATGTAGTGTGTCCAGCCTGCACAAAAAAACAGAGCTCGTGCCTTTCAAGCAACTTTTTTCAAATCATCATTAGAGTCGCATCATGCAGCCTTACATAAAAAATCTAAACATATAGAACAAAGTTTGTAGACCAACTAAAGTTACATAAATAACTCTAAATTAAGCATATAGGAAGACCTATTTCTTTGTTAGCCGCTCAACACAGAATAGCTGGATGTGCGCATTCCCTCAAATAGTTTGGAGAAAATATTATTTATATTTTATTCAGCTTTGTCCAATTGTATTCCTCATACTATAAAATAATGCCATGGAATTCTAAGCAAATCTTGTCTGCTAAATGAACTAGTGTAGCCCACAGCCATTTGGCATAGCCACATCAGGACCTAACATAAGGACAACTCAGAGTATGCTATTCTGTAATTCTGAAATAGACTACATTTTCATCATATCATGTTTCTTTAGACCTGTCTAAAATAAATAATGGATTTATTATACTTTTTTAAATGTAGATGTTCCAAAGGTCATCATCAGTGGCTTGTAGGCTATGTGTGGAAGCCAGGAGATGCTAAGTGGTTATGTTAATTAACGGTCAATTACCGTGAGACTGACAGTTATTTGCTTGACAATCAACAGCTGACAAAATTTTGTGACAGCCACAGCCCTAGGCATGGGTCCTCAGATCCTCAAAAAGTTCTACATCTGCACCATCGAGAGCATCTTGACTGGCTGCTTCACCCCTTGGTATGGCAACTGCTCGGCATCCAACCGCAAGGTGCTACAGAGGGTAGTGCGTGTGGCCCAGTACATCACTGCCAACCAGGACCTCTATACCAGGCGGTGTCAGAGGAAGGCCCTAACAATTGTCAAAGACTCCAGCACCCAAGTTAAAGTTATACAGCAAGTGGTACTGGAGTTCCAAGTCTGGGACCAAAAAGTCTCCTGAACAGCTTCTAACCCCAAGCCATAAGACTGCTGAAGAGTTCATCAAATGGCTACCCGGAATATTTACATTGATGGGTTGCTATATACATGATGGGTGACAATATAATGTTCTCATGGGTGACAATACAATAGTCTGATGGGTGACAATATAATAGTCTGATGAGTGACAATACAATAGTTTGATGGGTGACAATATAATAGTCTGATGGGTGATAATATAATAGTCTGATGGGTGATAATATAATAGTCTGATGGGTGACAATATAATAGTCTGATGGGTGATAATATAATAGTCTGATGGGTGATAATATAATAATTTGATGGGTGATAATATAATAGTCTGATGGGTGATAATATAATAGTCTGATGGGTGATAATATAATAGTCTGATGGGTGATAATATAATAGTCTGATGGGTGACAATATAATAGTCTGATGGGTGATAATATAGTAGTCTGATGGGTGATAATATAATAGTCTGATGGGTGATAATATAATTGTCTGATGGGTGATAAAATAATAGTCTGATGGGTGATAATATAATAGTCTGATGGGTGATAATATAATAATTTGATGGGTGATAATATAATAGTCTGATGGGTGATAATATAATAGTCTGATGGGTGACAATATAATAGTCTGATGGGTGATAATATAATAGTCTGATGGGTGATAATATAATAGTCTGATGGGTGATAATATAATAGTCTGATGGGTGATAATATAATAGTCTGATGGGTGATAATATAATAGTCTGATGGGTGATAATATAATAGTCTGATGGGTGATAATATAATAGTCTGATGGGTGATAATATAATAGTCTGATGGGTGATAATATAATAGTCTGATGGGTGATAATATAATTGTCTGATGGGTGACAATATTATCAATTATCAAATTGAGAATGAATAGACTGACCAGCACAGCGTGCATTGACTTATCCAAGATGGCGTAGTAGTGCAGTCCTGTTTTTGTTGTGTGTCTGTAAATAGCCTGTAAATACCCTGTTTTTTTTTGTATTTTTCGTACATATTTCACTATCAGACTTTTCATCCTTCTACAAAATATACTTTCCTGCAACCCGCCTCACTCAATGTGGAACGGATTCTATTATTGACTTACCTTTATCTAGAATCTAGAATCTCCAGTTGAAACTAGATAGCCAGCTAACTAGCTACTTGCTATTAGCCACAGCTAGCGGTATTTCACCCAGAACATTGGATTCTTTTTCTGCGGGATTAATTTTTATCACTGGACATTAATCACCGGATATTCGGCCAGTCTGCACAGCGCGTTATCGACCCAGAACATATCAGTTTTTCCGCCGGAATCACTGAATCACTGGACCTTTAACTCCGGATTCATCGCTACCAGCTAGCTACAACAAAACGGACGCTGTGGTTTGGCTAATCATCCTGAGCTAGGCCCATCTCCCGGCTATCTACCTCTCTGTCAACCGTACGGGACCACCTAGTGTTGACACGGAGCCCCGCCGATCCTACACGACTGGTCTGCCGACGAAATCGTCTGATGTGGTTACGACGTTAACCACGAAGATTCCATCTGCTAGCCCCGGCCCGCTAGCACACGCTAGCCGTGGCCTCTTACTCACTAGTGCTTTACCACCGGACCTTATGATAACTCAGCTATACAGCTGATGTCTGCTGGACTGTTCCTTTTTACGGTACAACATCCTGTTTATGTTTAGCCTCAGCCCAAACATGGTTAGTTTATTGTTGTTTCGGTTATTTCTAATTGTACTATTTCACTGTAGACCCCCCAGCCTAGCTAAACCTGGCTTAGATAGCTCATTTGTCCCTCCCCCTATACACGCGGAGACCGACTCAATTGATGCCTCCAGCGATGCTATCTCTTTCATTGTTACCCAACGCTTAGGTTTACCTCCACTTTACTCATATCCTTCCATATCCTTGTCTGTACATAATGCCCTGAATCTTTTCTATAACACCCGGAAATCTGCCCCCTTTATTCTATGTACCCAACGCACTAGAAGACCAGTTCTTAAAGCCTTTAGCCGTATCCTTATTCTAGTCCTCCTCTGTTCCTCTGGTGATGTAGAGGCTAACCCAGGCCCTGCAGCCCTCAGTATCACTCCTACTCCCCA
This sequence comes from Coregonus lavaretus, assembly GCF_964263955.1. NCBI lineage: Eukaryota > Metazoa > Chordata > Actinopteri > Salmoniformes > Salmonidae > Coregonus > Coregonus lavaretus. Next base: position 306,029 of record NW_028165494.1, on the reverse strand, counting down.
GGCGCTATCATTTGCTGACTTCTGTAATCGCAAAAGTCTTGGTTTCTTGCACATAAATATCAGAAGTCTACTTCCTAAGTTTGAGTTATTCACTGCGTTAGCACACTCTGCCAACCCTGATGTTCTAGCAGTGTCTGAATCCTGGCTCAGGAAGGCCACCAAAAATTCTGAAATGTCCATCCCCAACTATAACATTTTCCGTCTAGATAGAACTGCCAAGGGGGTGGAGTTGCAATCTACTGTAGAGATAGCCTGCAGAGCTCTATCATACTATCCAGGTCTGTGCCCAAACAGTTTGAGCTTCTACTTCTAAAAATCCACCTTTCCAGAAATAAGTCTCTCACTGTTGCCGCTTGCTACAGACCCCCCTCAGCCCCCAGCTGTGCCCTGGACACCATATGTGAATTGATTGCCCCCCATTTATCCTCAGAGTTTGTACTGCTTGGTGACCTAAATTGGGATATGCTTAATACCCCAGCCATCCTACAATCCAAGCTAGATGCCCTCAACCTCACGCAAATTAGCAACGAACCTACCAGGTACAACCCTAAATCCGTAAACATGGGTACCCTCATAGATATCATCCTGACTAACATACTGTCTAAATACACCTCAGCTGTCTTCAACCAGGATCTCAGCGATCATTGCCTTATTGCCTGCGTCCGTAACGGGTCCGCGGTCAAACGACCACCCCTCATCACTGTCAAACGCTCCCTAAAACACTTTAGCGAGCAGGCCTTCCTAATTGACCTGGCACAGGTATCCTGGATGGATATAGATCTCATTCCGTCAGTAGAGGATGCCTGGTTGTTCCTTAAAAGTAATTTCCTCTCAATCTTAAATAAACATGCCCCATTCAAAAAATACAGAACTAAGAACCGATATAGCCTCTGGTTCTCCTCAGACTTGACTGCCCTTGACCAGCACAAAAACATCCTGTGGTGTACAGCATTAGCATCAAATAGCCCCAGCGATATGCAACTTTTCAGGGAAGTTAGGAACCAATATACACAAGCAGTCAGGAAAGCAAAGGCTAACTTTTTCAAACAGAAATTTGCATCCTGTAGCACTAACTCCAAAAAGTTTTGGGACACTGTAAAGTCCATGGAGAATAAGAGCACTTCCTCCCAGCTGCCCACTGCACTGAGGCTAGGAAACACTATCACCACCGATAAATCTACAATAATCGAGAATTTCAACAAGCATTTTGCTACGGCTGGCCATGCTTTCCATTTGGCTACCACTACCCCGGCCACCAACTCTGCACCCTCTGCTGCAACTTGCCCATGCCCCCCCCGCTTCTCCTTCACACAAATTCAGACAGCTGAAATTTTGAAAGCGCTGCAAAATCTGGACCCCTACAAATCAGCTGGGCTAGACAATCTGGACCCTTTCTTTCTAAAACTAGCCGCCGAAATTGTCGCAACCCCTATTACTAGTCTGTTCAACCTCTCTTTCATAACGTATGAGATCCCCAGAGATTGGAAAGCTGCCGCGATCATCCCCCTCTTCAAAGGGGGTGACACTCTAGATCCAAACTGCTACAGACCTATATCCATCCTGCCCTGCCTTTCGAAAGTATTTGAAAGCCAAGTTAACAAACAGATCACCGACCATTTCGAATACCACCGTACCTTCTCCGCTATGCAATCCGGTTTCCGAGCTGGTCATGGGTGCACTTCAGCCACGCTCAAGGTCCTAAACGATATTATAACCGCGATTGATAATAGACAGTACTGTGCAGCCATCTTCATCGACCTGGCCAAGGCTTTCGACTCTGTCAACCAACGCATTCTTATTGGCAGACTAAATAGCCTTGGTTCTCAAATGACTGCCTCGCCTGGTTCACCAACTACTTCTCAGATAGAGTTCAGTGTGTCAAATCGGAGGGCCTGTTGTCTGGACCTATGGCAGTCTCTATGGGGGAGCCACAGGGTTCAATTCTTGGGCCGACACTTTTCTCCGTGTATATCAATGATGTCGCTCTTGCTGCTGGTGACTCTCAGATCCACCTCTACGCAGACGACACCATTTTGTATACATCTGGCCCTTCATTGGACACTGTGTTAACAAACCTCCAAACGAGCTTCAATGCCATACAACAATCCTTCAGTAGCCTCCAACTGCTCTTAAACACTAGTAAAACTAAATGCATTCTTTTCAATCGAACGCTGCTGGCACCCGCCCACCCGACTAGAATCACCACTCTCGACGGGTCTGACCTAGAGTATGTGGACAACTACAAATACCTAGGTGTCTGGTTAGACTGTAAACTCAACTTCCAGACTCACATAAAGAATCTCCAATCCAAAGTTAAATCTAGAATCGGCTTCCTATTTCGCAACAAAGCCTCCTTCACTCATGCTGCCAAACATGCCCTCGTAAAACTGACTATCCTACCGATCCTTGACTTCGGCGATGTCATTTACAAAATAGCCTCCAACACTCTACTCAGCAAATTGGATGTAGTCTATCACAGTGCCATCCGTTTTGTCTCCAAAGCCCCATACACTACCCACCACTGTGACCTGTACGCTCTTGTTGGCTGGTCCTCACTACATGTTCGTCGTCAAACCCACTGGCTCCAGGCCATCTATAAATCACTGCTAGGCAAATCCCCGCCTTATCTTAGCTCATTGGTCACCATAGCAGCACCCACCCGTAGTCTGCGCTCCAGCAGGTATATCTCACTGGTCATTCCCAAAGCCAACACCTCCTTTGGCCGCCATTCCTTCCAGTTCTCTGCTGCCAATGACTGGAACGAATTGCAAAAATCTCTGAAGCTGGAGACTCTTATCTCCCTCAATAACTTTAAGCATCAGTTGTCAGAGCACCTTACCGATCACTGCACCTGTACACAGCCCATCTGAAATTAGCCCACCCAACTACCTCATCCCTATATTGTTATTTATTTTGCTCTTTTGCACCCCAGTATCTCTATTTGCACATAATCTCTTGCACATCTAGCATTCCAGTGTTAATACTATTGTAATTATTTTGCACTATAGCCTATTTATTGCCTTACCTCCATAACTTGCTACATTTGCACACACTGTATATATATTTTCTGTTGTATTTTTGACTTTATGTTTTTTACCCCATATGTAACTCTGTGTTGTTTTTATTGCACTGCTTTGCTTTATCTTGGCCAGGTCTCAGTTGTAAATGAGAACCTGTTCTCAACCGGCTTACCTGGTTAAATAAAGGTGAAATAAATAAAATAAAAAATAAAAATTGACAAAGAAGGGAACGGAGTTTCTACAAAGGTCGATGCATGCCAGACATTTGAATTGCTGTACCTTATCGGAAAGAGCAGTTTCTAAGGTTTTAATTAATCTTGTTTTGCAAAACAACCTCTACAAATTGTGTGGATGGTCTCTGTTATTTAAAAAAAAAAACGTTTTCCTAGAATAACCACGGCTCCACGTGTTTCTCGTGTGAGTAGGCTACTGGTGACGATCAGCAATAGCCATTTGGGGAAAATATCCTTTCTATTTTATTATAATACATAATATTCTTATGTAAAATAGAGTACATGTGTGTTGACTGTGGTAGGGCAGGGGAATATAAGCGTGTCAACTCTCATTGACAGCTGAAACGGCGAGAATATGTCAAGGCTCACAAATAATTATTAGATTACGAGAAGCAGTAGTTCCTGGTTTGGGGTTTTTGTCAACGATTATTGGGGCGAATCAAGATAGGGTGAAGGCGGTGCTTAAACTTGTGCAACAATGTTCAAGACTGTGTGCAGATGATCAATGGTTTCCAATAGATTCCACAGCCACAATCGTAAAAATTCATGAACATTTCGCTTTTTGGCCATGATAAACACGGATGGAATTAGCAGAAGTGAGGGGTTTGGCTGAGAGTTTCCGTTTGCGAGGGAGGAAACTTTGCATCCTTCTTTTGCACAAAGGTAATCACAATTGTTAACAGCATTCCCCCCTCCCCCCCAGAAGTAAAACAGGAAGTGTCAGGAACAGGTGGGTTCAAGGTTTTTATTGAAATTAAGTTATTCAAATGACCAAATTGAAAACGGTCAGATTGACAGTGTTGGTGGTTCTAGTGTTGAGGGATCCCATTTACTGACAGTGTTGGTGGTTCTAGTGTTGAGGGATCCTATTTACTGACAGTGTTGGTGGTTCTAGTGTTGAGGGATCCCATTTACTGACAGTGTTGGTGTTTCTAGTGTTGAGGGATCCCATTTACTGACAGTGTTGGTGGTTCTAGTGTTGAGGGATCCCATTTACTGACAGTGTTGGTGGTTCTAGTGTTGAGGGATCCTATTTACTGACAGTGTTGGTGGTACTAGTGTTGAGGGATCATATTTACTGACAGTGTTGGTGGTTCTAGTGTTGAGGGATCCCATTTACTGACAGTGTTGGTGGTTCTAGTGTTGAGGGATCCTATTTACTGACAGTGTTGGTGGTTCTAGTGTTGAGGGATCCCATTTACTGACAGTGTTGGTGGTTCTAGTGTTGAGGGATCCCATTTACTGACAGTGTTGGTGGTTCTAGTGTTGAGGGATCCCATTTACTGACAGTGTTGGTGGTTCTAGTGTTGAGGGATCCCATTTACTGACAGTGTTGGTGGTTCTAGTGTTGAGGGATCCCATTTACTGACAGTGTTGGTGGTTCTAGTGTTGAGGGATCCCATTTACTGCTGTTCATTTATATCACATTTGCTCGTTATACCTTCCTGTTAGTCCTCAGTACCGGGCCCGCTTCAGTCAGTCCTCTTATTGCTCAGTACCGGGCCCGCTTCAGTCAGTCCTCTTATTGCTCAGTACCGGGCCCGCTTCAGTCAGTCCTCTTATTGCTCAGTACCGGGCCCGCTTCAGTCAGTCCTCTTATTGCTCAGTACCGGGCCCGCTTCAGTCAGTCCTCTTATTGCTCAGTACCGGGCCCGCTTCAGTCAGTCCTGTTAGTCCTCAGTACCGGGCCCGCTTCAGTCAGTCCTCTTATTGCTCAGTACCGGGCCCGCTTCAGTCAGTCCTCTTATTGCTCAGTACCGGGCCCGCTTCAGTCAGTCCTCTTATTGCTCACTACCGGGCCCGCTTCAGTCAGTCCTCTTATTGCTCACTACCGGGCCCGCTTCAGTCAGTCCTCTTATTGCTCAGTACCGGGCCCGCTTCAGTCAGTCCTGTTAGTGCTCAGTACCAGGCCCGCTTCAGTCAGTCCTGTTAGTCCTCAGTACCGGGCCCGCTTCAGTCAGTCCTGTTATTGCTCAGTACCGGGCCTGCTTCAGTCAGTCCTCTTATTGCTCAGTACCGGGCCTGCTTCAGTCAGTCCTGTTAGTGCTCACTACCGGGCCCAGTTCCACTTTCATTGACTCTTTAAGACATCCTATTTACATTTGAGTCATTTAACAGACAATCTTATCCAGAGCGACTTACATCAGTATCTGAAACATTTCCACCATTAGCAACATGTTAATAAGTTTACCCCCCCTCAACCCCAGTACCCGTCATACCCCCCAAAACCCTTTGCCCCTCATTCCCCCTCCCCTCAACCCCCGTACCCCTCATACCCCCTCCCCTCAACCCCCGTACCCCTCATACCCCCTCCCCTCAACCCCCGTACCACTCATACCCCCTCCCCTCAACCCCCGTACCCCTCATACCCCCTCAACCCCCGTACCCCTCATACCCCCTCCCCTCAACCCCCGTACCCCTCATACCCCCTCAACCCCCGTACCCCTCATACCCCCTCCCCTCAACCCCCGTACCCCTCATACCCCCTCCCCTCAACCCCCGTACCCCTCATACCCCCTCAACCCCCGTACCCCTCATACCCTCCCCTCAACCCCCGAACCCCTCATACCCCCTCCCCTCAACCCCCGTACCCCTCATACCCCCTCCCCTCAACCCCCGTACCCCTCATACCCCCCCAACCCTTCACCCCTCAAACCACCCCTCAACCCCCGTTCCCCTCATACACACCCCTCAACCCCCGTACCCCTCATACCCCCTCCCCTCAACCCCCGTACCCCTCATATCCACCCCTCAACCCCCGTACCCCTCATACCCACCCCTCAACCCCCGTACCCCTCATACCCACCCCTCAACCCCCGTACCCCTCATACCCCCTCCCCTCAACCCCCATACCCCTCATACCCCCTCCCCTCAACCCCCGTACCCCTCATACCCACCCCTCAACCCCCGTACCCCTCATACCCACCCCTCAACCCCCGTACCCCTCATACCCCCACCCCTCAACCCCCGTACCCCTCATACCCCCTCCCCTCAACCCCCGTACCCCTCAAACCACCCCTCAACCCCCGTACCCCTCATACCCACCCCTCAACCCCCGTACTCCTCATTCCCCCTCCCCTCAACCCCCATACCCCTCATACCCCCTCCCCTCAACCCCCGTACCCCTCATACCCCCCCAACCCTTCACCCCTCATACCCCCTCCCCTCAACCCCCGTTCCCCTCATACCCCCTCCCCTCAACCCCCATACCCCTCATACCCCCCCCCTCAACCCCCATACCCCTCATACCCCCTCCCCTCAACCCCCGTACCCCTCATACCCCCTCCCCTCAACCCCCGTACCCCTCATACCCCCTCCCCTCAACCCCTGTAACCCTCATACTCCTCTACCGCTCTCTCCTATACACATCTGCTTAGAGAAAGGGACCAGACAAGCCCCTCGTACCTCCTGAATTGCAGGCCGATACCGGAACTTCTCTCAGTCTGATAAAATAAACTGGGGGAGTCTGAGACGCTGGATAAATAAGCAGCACACTGGCTCGGAGAGCAGCTAGGTCCCAGTGATGGAAGTGATTGTTCCTGATCCTTACTTATTAAAAGGAGGTTAGAAAATATGGCAGCTATTACATTCTACCGGAAAATACCCATAATCCTTGGAAAATAATCAACGAAACATTGTGATTGGCAAAGGCCCCGCGAATAAAGTCGGGAGAAAACGCACTTGCTGCACTGTGTGTGTGTGTGTGTGTGTGTGTGTGAGAAGGGGAAACATGATGGCAGAATGCACCGTGGTATCTCTCTAAACCTTTGCATTAGTCCCATGTAGCTCAGTTGGTAGAGCATGGTGCTTGCTACGCCAGGGTTGTGCGTTCGATTCCCGCGGGGGATCAGTACGGGAAAAAAGTATGAAAATGTACGCTCTGGATAAGAGCATATGTTAATTGACTAAAATGGAAATGTCATCAGTTGTTTAATACATATATATGTTCCCCTGGCTAGCTGTCCTTGTGAAGGCATCTTTAGTAGGAGTCCAAAGCAAGCTGTTATGGTTAGTGTGTGTGTGTGTGTGCTCAACACATGGTGAGTTCTGGCGACTCGCAACACCCTTAACTGACAAGGAACAATTACAGTTGAAGTCGGAAGTTTACATACACTTAGGTTGGAGTCATTAAAACTCGTTTTTTCAACCACTAAACACATTTCTTGTTAACAAACTATAGTTTTGGCAAGTTGGTTAGGACATGTACTTTGTGCATGACACAAGTAATTTTTCCCACAATTGTTTATAGACAGATTATTTCACTTATTATTCACTGTATCACAATTCCAGTGGGTCAGAAGTTTACATACACAAAATTGACTGTGCCTTTAAACAGCTTGGAAAATTCCAGAAAATGATGTCATGGCTTTAGAAGCTTCTGATAGGCTAATTGACATCATTTGAGTCGATTGGAGGTGTACCCTGTGGATGTATTTCAAGGCCTACCTTCAAACTCAGTACCACTTTGCTTGACATCATGGGAAAATCAAAAGAAATCAGCCAAGACCTCAGAAAAAAAATTGTAGACCTCCACAAGTCTGGTTCATCCTTGGGAGCAATTTCCAAATGCCTGAAGGTACCACGTTCATCTGTACAAACAATAGTACGCAAGTATAAACACCATGGGACCCACGCAGCCGTCATACAGCTCAGGAAGGAGACGTGTTCTGTCTCCTAGAGATGAACATACTTTGGTGTGAAAAGTGCAAATCAATCCCAGAACAACAGCAAAAGACCTTGTGAAGATGCTGGAGGAAACAGGTATACAAGTATCTATATCCACAGTAAAACAAGTCCTATATCGACATAACCTGAAAGGCCGCTCAGCAAGGAAGAAGCCACTGCTCCAAAACTGCCATAAAAAAGACAGACTACGATTTGCAACTGCACATCGGGACAAAGATCGTACTTTTTGGAGAAATGTACTCTGGTCTGATTAAACAAAAATAGAACTGTTTGGCCATAATGACCATCGTTATGTTTGGAGGAAAAAGGGGGTTGTTTGCAAGCCGAAGAACACATTTACATTTACATTTTAGTAATTTAGCAGACACTCTTATCCAGAGCGACTTACAGGAGCAATTAGGGTTAAGTGCCTTGCTCAAGGGCACATCGACAGATTTTTCACCTAGTCGGCTCGGGGATTAGAACCAGCGACCTGCGATCATGCTGTGGGGGTGCTTTGCTGCAGGAGGGACTGGTGCACTTCACAAAATAGATGGCATCATGAGGAAGGAAAATTATGTGGATATATTGAAACAACATCTCAAGACATCGGTCAAGAAGTTAAAGATTGGTCGCAAATGGGCCTTCCAAATGGACAATGACCCCAAGCATACTTCCAAAGTTGTGGCAAAATGGCTTAAGGACAACAAAGTCAAGGTATTGGAGTGGCCATCACAAAGCCCTGACCTCAATCCTATAGAACATTTGTGGGCAGAACTGAAAAAGCATCTGCGAGCAAGGAAGCCTACAAACCTGACTCAGTTACACCAGCTCTGTCAGGAGGAATGGGCCAAAATTCACCCAATTTATTGTGGGAAGCTTGTGGAAGGCTACCCGAAACGTTTGACCCAAGTTAAACAATTTAAAGGCAATGCTACCAAATACTAATTGACTGTATGTAAACTTCTGACCCACTGGGAATGTGATGAAAGAAATAAAAGCTTAAATTATTATTCTGACATTTCACATTCTTAAAATAAAGTGGTGATCCTAACTGACCTAAGACAGGGAATCTTTACTACGATTGAATGTCAGGAATTGTGAAAAACTGATTTTAAATGTAATTGGCTAAGGTGTATGTAACCCTCCGACTTCAATATCGACTCTCTGCATGTGCGTGAGTCTACAAGGTTTGCACACATTGGTGAATAAATAAGCCAAGCACTAAGATAGAGGCCTGGCTAACAAGCTGTGCTGTGCTGAGAGGCTCAGAACAGGGCTGGTTACTGGCTTTCCAGATGGATCCTGCTGTTGGATGGATGATGCATGATGGGATAGCTGGTCCAGGTACAGTATGCCAAGACCCCCCCCCCCCTATAGCCAGCTCTGATCCTGCATGCTGGCCAGACATCAGGCTTCTGTTCTAAGCCACTGTTGTTGCTGCTGTTCCGTGGTTGCCACAGTTTCTGTCTCTTTATTCCACTGCCTCTGCCCCTCAGACTGAACGCTTTCCAGGTAGCAAATGAACACAAGCCAGTTCCAACCAAAGGAACATAAGGAAACACGGATTGGCAGCCTTGTTTCAATCATCTCTCTCTCTCTCTCTCTCTCTCTCTCTCTCTCTCTCTCTCTCTCTCTCTCTCTCTCTCTCTCTCTCTCTCTCTTTCTCTCTCTCTCTCTCTCCTCTCTCTCTCTCTCTCTCTCTCTCTCTCTCTCTCTCCGTATGTACAGCTGAAGTCGGAAGTTTACATACACATTAGCCAAATACATTTAAACTCAGTTTTTCACAATTCCTGACATTTAATCCTAGTAAAAATTCCCTGTCTTAGGTCAGTTAGGAACACCACTTTATTTTAAGAATGTCAAATGTCAGAATAATAGTAGAGAGAATGATTTATTTAAGCTTTTATTTCTTTCATCACATTCCCAGTGGGTCAGAAGTTTACATACACTCAATTAGTATTTGGTAGCATTGCCTTTAAATTGTTTAACTTGTGTCAAACGTTTCATGCACAAAGTTGATGTCCTAACCGACTTGCCAAAACTATAGTTTGTTAACAAGAAATTTGTGGAGTGGTTGAAAAACAAGTTTTAATGACTCCAACCTAAGTGTATGTAAACTTCCGACTTCAACTGTGTGTATGTATATGTATGTGTAATAATTTATTCATCTGAGCCTCTTTTTGCCATTGAAATGCTCAGTCTGATCGTGTTGGCGTGTTGAAACAACTGTAAATATATTTACATACACTGCCATGATTGGCGGATAGGATTGTCTAGATTCTAGAGCCTACCCTGCTTACCCCTTCAAAGTAGGAGGATACATATGCAAATAAAAGATGACTGGTTATTGGTCAGAATAATCAGATCAGATTGTTATGTCATGCTGTGGGCCAAAAACGTTATCCGACCTGAACAGGCTGAAATTCCAGGATTTTTTTTTCTCCAAAAAGCTTGTTCGCTAAAAGGGCATTATCATAATTTTCACAATTTCTCAATGTTATTTCGACCTCATAGCGCGCGTGTGTGTGTGTGTGTGTGTGTATATTTAAATATATATAAAAAGGAAAATCATGTTTTATCTGCACTGCCCCTTTAACATGTCTTTCATGTAGACAGAGATCCTATTAGCACTAAATGGTAATGATTTGCCAGAGCTAATTATAATGGCTTCATGTTCTCATCAGTGTGGTTTTGGTCTAGTTGATGTCTTTTGAAAATATGTACTTGTTAATGTCCAAACGATTCTCTCTCTCTCTCTCTCTCTCTCTCTCTCTCTCTCTCTCTCTCTCTCTCTCTCTCTCTCTCTCTCTCTCTCTCTCTCTCTCTCTCTCTCTCTCTCTCTCTCTCTCTCTCTCTCTCTCTCTATCTTTCTCTCTCTCTCTTTCTTTCTTTCACTATTCCTGTCTGTAGCATACCATTCACCAGCCGATGCCTGTGCTCCTCCTGAGCAAAATGCTTCAAGGCAATTTCAGTACGTCAAAAATATACTCTCTCCATGCTGTATCTCACAGCACTCAAGTGGAAGCACCGTGGGGGGAAAAAGACTTGAGAGAGTGCAGATCCTGTTTTTAATGGACAAGCACTTGGCACCTTTCCCCTTCGGAGAGGCTAGAGTAGTAACAACCCGATTTCTGCCTCCCCAAGCGGTGAGACTGTTGGATTAGCCACCCGCCTCTCTGTTTGTATCTCACAGAGGCCAACGAGTTTGTGTGCGTTGGTGTGTGTGTGTGTGTGTGTGTGCGTGCATGGACATATGTGTGTGTGTGTGTGTGTGTGTGTGTGCATGTATGTAATGTATATGTGTGTGCGTGTATGCGTATGCGTGTGGTGATGTCTTTCCAGCATGCTGCTTCACAGGGCAGGTCCCACAACCACACGCTCATGGCACACCAGGAGCCTTGCTCCCCACAATCCCCCCCCTGCCTATCAGCTCCCACCCTGGCCTGCCGCCAGGTCCTCGGTCTCCACAGCCAAGCTCAACACACACACTGATGAAAAACAAACATGACTCTTGTCAGCCCAGCTACCTCATAGGCTGAAAATGATTTAGGGAATTCAAGCCCTGTAACAGTAAGGCACCTCTAAGATCTCTTGTGGATGACTGTTCGTCACAGAGGTGGCCTAAATATATAGGCAGAATATAAATCCTTTAGGCCCATATAATGCCAAACCCCAGGAGTGCTCCTGTTCCACAAATGTCAGTTGGCTGTTTGTCTTACAATTTAGCATGATATTAGCTTGCCCAAACCTAGTCACCGGGTGGTCAACGGCCATGCTCGACCTTTATTTAAAATAGAAAAACCCATACCTTTTGAGTTTGTTGCTTGCTCGGGCTCGTTTTTCTTTTATAATAACCCACACTGTGCTGTGGATCAAGCAGCCAGGCATCTGAGAGGACTAGATCAATACCAAGAGCCTCTGGAGGGTGCATTAGGAGTAACACACCAACTGGGTCCCTTTCTGTTCATATGGAATCAAAGGCACCTTATTAAGAAAGGACAATAGCTGCGGGAGCCGGTCTCTTCTGGAGGATAGCAAGCAAAGCCCCTTATTTTCTCTCAGCATGGGGGTACAGAAGTGGCCAGGCACTCAGAGAAGAAGAAGATGTGGAAAATATTTCTATATGTTTGTATTATAAAAGTGGCTTACGTGCTTCCTGCTGGGAGAGGAATATACTGTCCAAAGGGAATGATATGCAAATGATTACTGATTGAAAGTCATGAGAGCACTATTCCTATCTGCTTGATGAGTTTTGTAATGCCTTTGAATATTTAGTACACATACGATTATTACCCTCATCAAAGTTGAAACAGTCATATTTTATTTAAAGTGAAGTCAATAATGTTCAGTTTGAGTTTTTACTGAGCTCGAGAAAAGACGGCCTGCCTCAACAACCACGTACCCAGTAGATCACTGACATGGTGGGTGGTTGGGTGTTCAAGATAGCTTCATTACTTTGACAAAAACACAACAAGGCTTGTCTGGCAGTCAAGCTACATGAATTCATAAAGCTATGGTGATAGCTAGACAAATATTTACACCCACCCAACGAAGTTGATTAACGCAAAAGACAAACAGAACCCTGTTGAAAAATAAAAGACGGCTTTCAGTTTCACTTCTAGACATTTTCCGCTATTTTGACGGACAGGATGGATGGGCTCCAAATCCACCAGTCACACACTGCCCGTGTTTGACTAAGGAAGACTACGTCCTCGCAGCCCACACTGCAACAGTTAACTAAATAAGCCGTCGTGGGCCACGGTATCAAAGCCCAGCTCTACATTAGGAGATTTATGCCCTTGCCATTGATGGGGTTTGAAAGGCCTTAGAATTTATTGGGCCTTAGTCACTGAGGATGTCCACCCAGAGAGGCCAAGCCTCTCTGCTCCGCTGGCTGGCTGTTTGAAGATAGCTCAGAATAGGGCCTTACTGTCAACACTGGGGTAATGTTTTAATCTGAGAGAAAACCAGACCTCTGAACCGCTGAGGTATTATTTAGAGTACCTCACAGACTTCTAGTCAGCCTGAGTCAATAGAGAGTGGATCGGCTTTGTTACTATGAATACTATCAAGGGGTGTTATGCATATATTCAGTCAAATCAATGTTTTGTAAACAACAGGTGTAGACTAACAGTGAAATGCTGATGGGTCTTTTTCCAACAACACAGAGATCAAGATAAAGATACAAAAATAAACATGTTTAATAGAAATAGTGACACAAGGAGTAAATACACAGTGAATAACGAATAACAATGAAGAGTAAAAATAACAACATGGCTATATACAGGAAGTACCAGGTAATAACATGGCTATATACAGGAAGTACCAGGTAATAACATGGCTATATACAGGAAGTACCAGGTAATAACATGGCTATATACAGGAAGTACCAGATAATAACATGGCTATATACAGGAAGTACCAGGTAATAACATGGCTATATACAGGAAGTACCAGGTAATAACATGGCTATATACAGGAAGTACCAGGTAATAACATGGCTATATACAGGAAGTACCAGGTAATAACATGGCTATATACAGGAAGTACCAGGTAATAACATGGCTATATACAGGAAGTACCAGGTAATAACATGGCTATATACAGGAAGTACCAGGTAATAACATGGCTATATACAGGAAGTACCAGGTAATAACATGGCTATATACAGGAAGTAACAGGTAATAACATGGCTATATACAGGAAGTAACAGGTAATAACATGGCTATATACAGGAAGTACCAGGTAATAATATGGTTATATACAGGAAGTACCAGGTAATAACATGGCTATATACAGGAAGTACCAGGTAATAACATGGCTATATACAGGAAGTACCAGATAATAACATGGCTATATACAGGAAGTACCTGGTAATAACATGGCTATATACAGGAAGTACCAGGTAATAACATGGCTATATACAGGAAGTACCTGGTAATAACATGGCTATATACAGGAAGCACCAGTACTGAGTGGATGTGCAGGGGTACGAGGTAACAGAGGTAGATATGTACAGTGCATTGGGAAAGTATTCAGACCCCTTGACTTTTTCCACATTTTGTCATGTTACAGCTTTATTCTAAAATTGATTAAATTGTTTTTTTCCTCATCAATCTACAAACAATACCCCATAATGACGAAGCAAAAACAGGTTTGTAGAAATTTTTACAAATGTAATAAAAATACAAAATGGAAATATCATATTTGAAGCACCTTTGGCAGCTAATACAGCCTCGAGTCTGCTTCGGTATGATGCTACAAGCTTGGCACACCTGTATTTGGGGAGTTTCTCCCATTCTTCTCTGCAGATCCTCTCAAGATCTGTCAGGTTGAATGGGGAGCGTCGCTGCACAGCCATTTTCAGGTCTCTCCAGAGATGTTCGATCGGGTTTAAGTCTGGGCTCTGGCTGGGCCACTCAAGGACATTTAGAGACTCTTCCCGAAGCCATTTCTGCATTGTCTTGACTGTGTGCTTAGGGTCATTGTCCTGTTGGAAGGTGAACCTTCTCCCCAGTCTGAGGTCTTGAGCGCTCTGGAGCAGGTTTTCATCAAGGATTTCTCTGTACTTTGCTCCATTCATCTTCCCCTCGATCCTAACTAGTCTCCCAGTCCTTGCCGCTGAAAAATATCCCCACAGCATGATGTTGCCACCACCATGCTTCACCGTAGGGATGGTGCCAGGTTTCCTCTAGAAGTGACGCTTGGCATTCAGGCCAAAGAGTTCAATCTTGGTTTCATCAGACCAGATAATCTTGTTTCTCATGGTCTGAGAGTCTTTAGGTGCCTTTTGGCAAACTCCAAGCAGGCTGTCATGTGCTTTTTACTGAGGAAGTGCTTTCGTCTGGCCACTACCAAAAAGGCCTGATTGGTGGAGTGCTGCAGAGATGGTTGTCCTTCTGGAAGGTTCTCCCATCTCCAAAGAGGAACTCTGGATCTCTGTCAGAGTGACCATCGGGTTCTTGGTCACCTCCCTGACCAAGGCCCTTTTCCTCCGATTACGGGGGGGTGCATAGAGTCAGTGCAAGAGAGCTAGTGCAAAAAAGGCTCAATGCAAGTAGTCCGGGTAGCCATTTGATGAGCTATTTAGCAATCTTGTTTAGCAGTCTAATGGCATGGTGGTGTTTAGTCCCAGGGTCCTGAGCTTGGTGATGAGCTTGGAGAGGACTATGGTGTTTGAATGCTGAGCCGTAGTCAATTAACAGCGTTCTTACATAGGTATTCCTTTTGTCCAGATGGGTGAGGGCAGTGTGGAGTTTAATAGAGATTGTGTCAACTGTGGATCTGTTGGGGCGGTATTCAAATTGGAGTGGGTCCAGGGTGTTTGGGATGATGGTGTTGGTGTGAGCCATAACCAGCCTTTCAAAGCATTTCATGGCTACAGAAGTGAAGAAGCTTCGGGGCGGTAATCATTTAGACAGGTTACCTTGGCATTTTTGGGCATGTGGACTATGGTGGTCTGCTTGAAACAAGTTGGTATAACAGTCTGGGTCAGGTAGAGATTGAAAATATCAGTGAAGACACTTGCCAGCGGGTCAGCGCATGCTCAGTATAAAAATAAAAAAATAAAAAAATGTATGCACTCACTAACTGTAAGTCACTCTGGATAAGAGCGTCTGCTAAATGACTAAAATGTACATGTAAAATGCTCTGAGTACTCCTCCTGGTATTCCATCTGGCCCCGCGGCCTTGTGAACGTTAACCTGTACAAAGGTCTTACTCACATTGCCTACGGAGAGTGAGATCACACAGTCGTCCAGATCAGCTGGTGCTCTCATGCATGGTTCAGTGTTGCTTGCCTCAGACCGATACTTGCTGGCCTACTGTTAGAAAGCACTGCTGATCAATGTGGTCTGAACTGATGTTAGTTCCCAATAGAACACTGTGTATGGAGCTAGTGGTTCAAAAATGGGACTTTTCCACCACAACCCACATTCAATGCATATTTCAAATAGGCAGACAGAATAACTTAGATAAGTTGACTAGACAGACCAATCAACAATTTATTCTATATATAGCTGAGTGACACACACACACACACGCACACACACACACACACACACACACACACACACACACACACACACACACACACACGTGCACACGCACACACACACACACACACACACACACGTCGAAAGAATTAAGAACCGCTATGAATAATTGTATATTGTTGAAGCAATTTATTCCTAAAGCATGGGAGACACAAGCCTCTTCAAGTCTCTGTGGTAAGAAATCTCTGCCAAGTTCAAGTGATAGAAATAATAATTAGTTCCCAGGGCAACCAAACAGAGTTATGCAGAATTATGCAGCCTGTAGTGAGAGAACTGGTAGGAGCGATTTGCATGAGAGGTGTAAGTGTTTGCATGGTGCCTTGGTGGAGCAGACAGGGGGGAGAGAGAACAGCATCGGTATGTTTAACAAAGCAGGTAATAAAAATGACAGTGCACCTGAAGAGCAGAGCAGAGCAGGCACAAAGGCTTTTGTTGCAGTAGACATTGATAATAGAAGCAGCAACAGGGAACAGTCTTTTATTGATGCGGATCATGGATCTAATTGATATTCCTCTGTAGCTGTTAACACATTTCCAGGACAAAGCCCAAATGCTCCTCCAAGGAACGGTATAAATTCATAGCTAGGCTGCACGGCTGTTATGGCAGGAAGAGATTGGCGTCATAATCCATTTTACAGAACCAAAAAAAAAAAAGGACAAATACATTTTTAAGAAGGAAGAATGTGAAGAAAAAAATTCTAGAGAGACAAATTAAATGTGAGCATATGGTGCTATGGTTATCAAATCACTAACAGCTCAAGGGATACGCACCTACTCCCATTTAATCATATGATTTTCTGTTAAATAATAATTAAATATCAACAGACTATTACAGTAAGATAATGATTTCAATGGGAAAGATATGAATTCGCTTCCCAATTGAAGCATTTGAGTATATTGTAAACTGTCCTTACAAGTGTTATAAATATAGCATATTAACTCCACTAAGCCACCCTCATGAAATTAATATAACGTACATGAGAGCAGATCCCACAGTGTTCTCATTGAAAACTTAATGACTTAATCAGATGCTCATATTCTTATTAATATCATAATCAAGATGTTTGATGAGAACACGCAGGCCCTGAAATATTAACAGCATTACATTTTTCGCTAATGACATTAGCGCCTTTTCATTTTTGTATGTGAAATACTGCTGAAGCCATTGCAACTTTCATACTTACTGAGGTTATAAGGTTAAGACAGATTTATTATATATATATATATACATATATATATATATATATATATTTTTTTTTTTTTTAATTTTTTTTGTCAGTCATACATCACAGCAATATCTGAAAAATATATATTGAACACAGGTCAGCATAGGTAAATAAAGCACTCCTCTTATCCAGTGTAAAAAAATAAATAACTGTTACACTTTCGGGTGGAGAACCCACCATCAGTCCCCTCTTCCCTGCCCCAGTAAATGTGAGCATATGGTGCTATGGTTGCTGCCTTTTGAGTGGAACTAACCTAATGTAGCAGGCGTAAAAGTAACGCCTGAAACTCAATCCCCTTACATGCTGGTCTTGACGACAAGAAAATAAACTGTTCGGAGGAGGTTCTCTACTGCACTGTTACTTAACAACCCAGTAAATATGGAGGAGGAGTTAAGATGGAGCGTCGCCTTAGTTAACGTCCAAAAGTGGAAGTTGCGTCACATGCTCTCTTTCCATTTCCCCTGAAAACCAGAACATCTGGTTGTTAGGGACTCGGCAGAGGCTAGAGTGGGACCTGAATAGCTAGGTGGATCTCGAGTGTGATTGGTCAGGGCAGCAATAAATGTCTCTCCCCATCCTCTGAGATTTTGCCCTGCCCCTCTAACAGAGTACCAGGCACTGTGTGGGACCGCCATTCAATCAGGGTGTCCTGTGTCCCTTATCTGTCTCTGTCACTGTGGATCATTTATGTTCTGCGAGGGACCATAAAGAGCTCCATCCGTTAACATGTCATCTAGTACTTCCACTCCTCTAGGGGAGAAAACTAACACTGAGGAGGAGGGAAGAAGGAACAGAAGAGGAGGAGGAGGAAGAGGCACAGCGTGACACTTACCTTTTAACGTTTATTACTGTGTTGACATTATTAATACGAGTGTGTGCCACACGCTGCACAAGCACAGGTAGCACTGCTCCATGCTAATGCCCGGACGCACCCTTTTAGCATTATGAGTCCCGTCGTGTCGCCCACACACATGCTGTTTGTGGCACAGGACACGTATCTAATCTAGGCAGGTGGCAAACAATCCTTCAAGGTCGACCATGGTTCACGTCTCTGTGTCTTGTGGAATTTAAATTGTACGTAAGTTACCTGCCTCGGGGGCGGCAGGTAGCTTAGTGGTTAAGAGCTTTGTGCCAGTAACCGGAAAGGTCGCTGGTTCTAATTCCCCGAGCCGACTAGGTGAAACATCTGTCGATGTGCCCTTGAGCAAGGCACTTAACCCTAATTGCTCCTGTAAGTCGCTCTGGATAAGAGCGTCTGCTAAATGACCTAAATGTAATTGTTATAAACCTGGTCACATCTCTTCTACATGCTAGCGCAGAGAACTGCAGCCCACTGTAGTAGATTCTATAGTGCCTTCTGTAACACGGCAGATGCTGGCATGGGTTGGATGAGTTTTTGTGTTGCGCGACAGTGTACTGTACATTACTGTATAGGGAGCGGTCCTAGCATGGCACAGTAGCCAAATAGCACAGGATAAGGAAGACAAGCATCTGTTCTAGTGATTTAATGAATGCAATAACCCAGAATCATGGACCCTGGTGGAAACCCGGTGACCTGCACATCTCAGACAGGGGGGAGAAGAGCGAATTTCGGCCATATTTTTTAATTTTTTTTCATGTATTAACGGAAGCTGCCATGCAAAATTCTTCTAGGAAGAGAACCGAACAGACCTCTTGCAAAATGTGCAAATTGTATGAAGTGTTAATTAGCGAACTTACAGTACCAAGGCTATGTGTGTGTGTGTGTGTGTGTGTGTGTGTGTGTGTGTGTGTGTGTGTGTGTGTGTGTTTGTGTGTGTGTTAGTATGCTGGCTGCATTAAGCCTGCTGCCTTGTACTACTGGTTACCACTTCTGTTCTCTGTACTACTGGTTACCACTTCTGTTCTCTGTACTACTGGTTACCACTTCTGTTCTCTGTACTACTGGTTACCACTTCTGTTCTCTGTACTACTGGTTACCACTTCTGTTCTCTGTACTACTGGTTACCACTTCTGTTCTCTGCTAATCTGAATTTTCTCTCCTTTCTGTCTTCTCCCATAAGGTGTGAAGGTGAACTGTAAAAACTAATTAACACAGAATGAATCCAAGGCAAGTCTGAAGAATATGTTAGCAATAAACTTCTAGAGCAGGTGTGTATCTCCTTGAAATGAATTAATGATCTTTCTCTTCTTTATGGATTTATCCATTTGTGGTTCATTAATAAAGATGATGGATTATTTCTGTTAAATACTTTGCACATAACAATAGACACTGATATACGTTCTCTCTCAAACACACTCACACACGCACACACAGAGATATCCCTCAAAAAGATACCTTATCAAAGCAACAGTGCACCGTTTCCAATGGCAACGCTTGCCAATAAATCAAATGCTATGGAAACAACATATAACATGCCATTTAGCAGACGCTTTTATCCAAAGCAATTTACAGTCATGCGTGCATACATTGTTTGTGTGTATGGGTGGTCCCGGGGATCGAACCCACTACCATTGCGTTACAAGCACCGTGCTCTACCAGCTGAGCTACAGAGGACCACATACGATGTTGGCACTCAAAGAAACATTAGTCTGATGGACCCATTAGTCAGAAGTGGAGGCAGGTATGAGGGATTAAACTCTACAATATGGGATTGAGTCTTAGGGTCTGGCTTGGTTGGCTGGAGAGGAGCTACTGTCTGGTCTAAGTGTTTGGCATGGAGGGAAACACATGGCCATGCGGCTGGCCTAACTAGATACTCCCATCCCATCACTCTCTTAACACCCTGATTCAGCCATGATTTGCAACTACAGTGAATGTTGTTCATTTCCAACAGACTATCTTCTATCTGGTCATTGGGTACTAACACTCTCAGAATCCTGTCATAGAAACTGATCTACTGAGGAAAAAAAAACTCACACTAAAAGATACAAAGATGCATTGCTGTCGTCTCTGACTAACTTTGTTCCGTCAGTCCATTTGGCATAATGCCAACATCTTTGTTACACTGTTGAGCTGCAAGTGTTTTAACTCAAAACTGTCGTTTTTTTTAATGAAAAAATTAGCTTGGGGGGGAATCCGGCGCCTCCAGGAAGCCCCGACAACACCGTTGGACCCACTATGCCCGCCATGCTCCCCTCAGCAGAGCATCTACAGATGTGAGGGAAGCCAGAACATGCCAAGGTGATTAAGCCCTCTTTGAATGGAACGCCATTTGGGCCTTTGCGTTTCAAAAAAAAGATACACGTCAAATAACATTATTTGAAACGTCAAATAAGCCTGTAGACCAATCCGGACCTGAATATGACTGCACATCACATAATAATTTAACACGTTCATAAATGTTTTATGTAGTTATTACACATTAATTGCACTATCACTCATTTCATATGTCACGGCGATTAACCAATACGTGTGCTATGATACTGGTGAGGTTGTCTTGCGCACATGTCTCTGCCGCACGAGGCAGACACACACTTCCCCAAGCTCTGCCATATGAGGCAGACACACACTTCCCCAAGCTCTGCCATACGAGGCAGACACACACTTCCCAAAGCTCTGCCATACGAGGCAGACACACACTTCCCCAAGCTCTGCCATACGAGGCAGACACACACTTCCCCAAGCTCTGCCGCAAGAGGCAGACACACTCTTCCCCAAGCTCTGCCATACGAGGCAGACACACACTTCCCCAAGCTCTGCCATACGAGGCAGACACACACTTCCCCAAGCTCTGCCGCAAGAGGCAGACACACTCTTCCCCAAGCTCTGCCGCAAGAGGACGACACACTCTTCCCCAAGCTCTGGAACAGTGCTGGTCAGAAACACACTTCCCCCCCAAAAAAGCTAGCTAGTTGATGGATGCAAACAATGTTCTCCCCCCAAAACATAACAAAACGACATTCTGTTTCAGTAGCTATATTTAGCTAACTTACTAGCTAGGTGGCATCATCTAAAATACCCCTAATTTATAAGACAGTTTTCGTATTTGGTTGATGATGGTTGGACCCACCTATGTGAAGCTAGCCACAACAAGGATTAGCCACAATAGTGGAATTTGCAGTTCACCTTCAAAGTAAAAGGTTATTGTTGAAAGTGATGCAAATGGATCCAAATAGTGGAACCATGTCATATTTGGACTAGATAATGCAACAAAAAAAAGGTTTAAATGTTGTTATATAAATTAAACAAAAGAAAAGAATGAGTTAATTCGGCAAATATCTGTTGAAATCACACTGTGGATAGACTTCAGAATTTACACAAACATTAGTGTCGTAGCTGTTATTGCAGGACTCTGAACCATTGTGAAATCAGCCACATTAAGCTTACTAGGCTGTACAGTGAAATAAGTATGTCCCTAATGTAATTCTGAATTGTAATACATCCACGCTGTGATTAATTGATTATTTTATTTTGTTGAATTTATATAACATTCCAACCTTGTTTAGGATTATCTAGTCCAAATATGGCATGATTCCACTATTTGTATCCATCACGTTCAAACAATAAGTTTTATTTTGAAGGTGAACCGCAAATTCCACTATTGTGGCTAATCCTTATTATAGCTAGCTTCACATAGGTGTAGACCCCGGTACGGTCAACCCACACTAACCAGATGAAGCTAGCTAGCTGCTTATAACGTTAGCTTGGGGCAACAGGGCTAGGTAGCTGGCTAGCTTGTATAGTTCGTTATCTAGTTAGCTAGCTAGTTATTATAATGAATTGAAGTTTGATTTAAATAGGAGAACAACAAGTGGCTGCCTAGCTAATACTATGGATTCCTAAATCATTGCTATGATAAATGATTGCAGGTTCTGGTCTTTTTTTTTTTCCACTGCCTCCTATTCTCCTGTTGCATTGGTTCTAGCTAGGCACCAAGATAAAGCTATCTAGCTACCCCCGAAGTAACATCTGTATCAAATATATTTGTGAGTGACTTTGTCATACTGCAAACCGAAGTCAATGTTGTAGGGAGACAGCTTACATCCAGTTTCCAAACTGTCATCAATAACGTTGACAGAATTCTTGATTATTATTCTGTATTTTGACTAGCTATGATGAATCATATGTAACTGCTTGGGAAGTTGGGATGTGGCTGGCTGGCTGGCAGGCAGAAGTAGAAGGATCACCATCCTTTCTCCCCCGTCTCTGGGATGGTTGGATGGGACAATAATAATAATAATATGCCATTTAGCAGACCCTTTTCTCCAAAGCGACTTACAGTCATGTGTGCATAAATTTTTACGTATGGGTGGTCCCGGGGATTCGAACCCACTACCCTGGCGTTACAGAGGATGTTGGACTACCTAGCTAACATTTCTGATCCTTCTCCTTTGATCCTGATCTTATTTCAAATGCTCACGCAGCCGTTTTCCCATTCGCTCGAACAAATATTGGCTTATACCAATGTGGTATTGTAAACACATCCTAGCCGGTGTGTGTGCTTTTTAGCAGACTTTAAAAAAAATGTGTACAGCTTTGACAGTGTTACTGATCATAGAGGTGGCGCTTGGCTTGCACATGCAAATTCAGCGCACAAAATCTATAATAGAATCTTGTTATTTGACTTGTCAAATTAAAAGCTTACAGTATTTGACGTATCTCTTTTTCGACAAGCAAAGACCCTAACGGCGTTTCATATCTTGTGTGCGTTTACCACGGCCCATACGATATTTGTGTTGAATCATGGAGCCACCCTGCTTCAATTCTGAGCATGTTCACACGTTCACAATCACCTTAATTAATATTCCACCAAACCAGAGGAGAGAAAATGAACAGGGGATTGTGATGAAGTCATATAGACGGTGAGAGAAAGTCGGAGAAACACTGACGGAAAAATAAAGAGAGTGAACAAATGTGAACGATGATGAAGGCCAGTGATGGAGATGAAGATGCATCTAGCAACTAGCAGGCGCTGATTTATGCCATTGTTTGCATGACAGACCATCTGTGGGCTATCACAGGGGTCAAAAACACCTTATCTGTGGCAATCTCAATGAAGAGACATTCCCACAGAAGTCCTAGGGTCACTGAAGTCAGGAGGGGTGAAGACTGATGAAACTTGAATCGACTAAATTAATGTTACTGTGTGAATTAATTCGTCATGTTTGGATTGTTTCAAGAGTTCATAAAGAGCTATGAACTTTGATATATTTCATTGTACTGTAAGTGCTATGGATTTATTGTTACAGAGAAACTGTGTTATTTTGTTCGGTGGACGGCGGATAGTTCAAAGAGGAGGGACACAGGGGTGCGCCCGTATAATTTAGATAAGAGTTGTGAGGATTAGATCCAAGAATGTGTGTGTTGTTTTCATGCCTTTGTTATAATGTTTTGGGCCATGCAAAGTGATGTTAATTAGACATTTTTTACATTTACGTCATTTAGCAGACGCTCTTATCCAGAGCGACTTACAGTTAGTGAATACATATTTTTTTTATACTGGCCCCCCGTGGGAATTGAACCCACAACCCTGGCGTTGCAAACGCCATGCTCTATCAACTGAGCTACATCCCTGCCGGCCATTCCATGGACGATGCTAGGCCAATTGTGCACCGCCCATGAGTCTCCGGGTCGCGGCCGGCTGCGACAGAGCCTGGATTCGAACCAGGATCTCTAGTGGCACAGTTAGCGCTGCGATGCAGTGCCTTAGACCACTGCGCCACTCAGGAGACGATTGGAGATTCTGGGATTTCTCGTTAAAAGGAAAAATAAAAAAGCTGGGTTAAAACGTTGATCATGGAGTCATTGGTAAACCGATCTCCCATATATACGCTTGTATGTCATAGAGGTGCATTTTCTGTTAAATACTTTGGATATATATATATATAAATTCTAAGTATGACAAGTAGAATGATTCATCGTCAGCATTCACTCTCCCAGGGAGCCGGACTCATGTCAATTATGTCAATTATTATTGGATTTATGGATACGAACTGAAGTCCTCACATTTCTGAATAATGTTCCTTGAATTATTATTTGATGAAATGTCTAATGGTAAATGTTATTCACAATATACATAGCACACATGCTCGGTCTCTAATCTCTACCTTGGCTGTACCCTCTGGAGATGAATGTGTGTCTATAGCCTTCCCGAATACTAACGACATCAGATACTACCATCATATTCATTCTCTGTATTTTTTTAACTATTCTACACTGAGACACTGGATGGATGGATGGGATCTGTTTTAGCAGTGTTTAGCTGTCAGCTCGTGGTGCCGCGCTGCTAATTGAACAAAGACGGAGCTAGAGGAGGTCACACCCTCACAGTGAGCCTGCCATGTATACTCTACCATTGCTAATGCAGCGATAATTACAACTAAGGCATGCAAAGCGGCATAATTAATGGATTTTGCCATTCTGATTGGAGGGGTGCTGATGCAGAAGGAATGTTTAATTCCTTTTATTTTCTGCTCCACTGGTGAGGTAGTTGGGAGGGTTTTGGGGTATGAGAAGTCAATGAGAGAAGTGAAAGATTATTCCTTAGTTGTCAATTTTCTCCAAATCTAAAGAAACAACCTAGATCGGAGCCAACGTCTTCAGTCGTTGAACATATTATTACTCCAACCTCTTGAAAAATGACAAACTGACACATTTTAATTTGTCAAAAACAACTTGATGTCGAAGGAGTGCCTTTTGATTTGACGTCTTACACGTACGCAGTTCCTGCTTCGAGACGACCGTTAGTTTCTACACATGAGCTTAGCTAGCCAACGTCGCCATGACATCGCCTACACGTGTGATCTGGGATTTCTATTGGAGAAGCAGTTTCAGCCGATCATCACAATGTACAGTCTTTGGTTTAATTACAATATAAGGTGTGATGAGTGAGTGTGACATGAGAGTGGCTCCCTGAGAGTGTGAATGCTGACGATGAATCATTCTACTTGTCATTTCATGTTCATATCATCACATTATAATGTTCTACTGTAAAGTAGACAGAAGATATATGTAAAGTAAATTACAGTGTTTTGACACGTCATATTTCTAGATGACATCTCTCTCGGACTCTGGAGGCCTAAGACGGATGCCAGCAGTGACATTGAGAGGTTTATAGCCTGTGAATCCCTGAATATCTCACATCTACTTATGTTTATTATGTCACTTCAGCAACCCCGAGAACATCTCCATTTCACAGGGTCTCATTATCACTCTGTCTCACAGCTACGGTGCCTGCACAAACACGCGCACACACACACACACACACACCACACACACACACACACACACACATACACGCACGCACCGTCGTCACACTTAGAATGCTCAGGGGAGAGGGGGTGGAGATTCAAAGTAACATTTTACGAAACCCTAAGAAACTAAGTGAGTGCCAAAATGAATCCCTCCCTCCAACTCTCCTCCATGTGACTGAGGGTGCACTGAGTGCACTGGGCCTTTAATAGTCCTGTATTAGCAGATTGACGTAGCCGGCTGCAGTGCCGGCGCTGGCAAAAGGATTCCAAGCACGCCCCCCCCCCCCCCCCCCCCCCCCAACCTCCCCCCCCTCCCTCCCCCCTCCCCATCTGGAATTTAAAAGGGTTCTACCTGGAACCAAAAATGGTTCTTCCAAGGGTTCTTTTTCCAAGGGAAAGCCCAATAACCCTTTTAGATTCTAGATAGCACCTTTTGGATAAGAGTGTACCTCCCATCAAAGGAGCGTTGATATTCTCAGCTCACTATAGTTGGTGTTATTTTCCTTACTGCTGGCGAATCGCAGAAAGCGTGGAGCGTGCCAAACTTCAGCCTCTCTTTCCCCGGACAGCGATCTGTCTCCGCTTAGAAAAGCAGTGGATTCTGGGAGGGACAATGACAGGGTGAGAAAGGAGGGGATGTCAGAGGAGCTGTGAGATTGTCAGGGAAAGTGATGATGTGATCTGAGTTTTAGCCTTTTATAAATGCCATCCTATTTCACAACTTTACCTGACAGTGAATGGACCTGCTCGGAGCGAACAATTCCCTTTCCCTCTCTCTCTCTATCCCTTCTAACTGTCTCTCTCTCTATCCCTTCTAACTGTCTCTCTCTCTATCCCTTCTAACTGTCTCTCTCTCTATCCCTTCTAACTGTCTCTCTCTCTCTATCCCTTCTAACTGTCTCTCTCTCTATCCCTTCTAACTGTCTCTCTCTCTATCCCTTCTAACTGTCTCTCTCTCTATCCCTTCTAACTGTCTCTCTCTCTATCCCTTCTAACTGTCTCTCTCTCTCTCGCTCTCTCTCTCTTTTCATCTCAACGAAAACCTCCTCAGACCTTTTCGCAATGACAATGTATCCTCAATGATGTCTTTATGTTCGGATTGAAATGTCATCAGGCCATTGAGATGGTCATGAATTATCCCGTTCACCCTCTGCTTCTTCCTTCTTCCTCTCCTTTCGAAGCCTCCTGCTCCTCCCACTAACGGTAGTTCAACAACCCTTTTCCCACTGCTGAGCCGAGCTACACCGGGCTAGTCTGATTGCCATTCACCCGAGTTGGAAAGGACAGTGTGAAAAGAAAATGTCTGAGCAAACACTGTACGGTTTGGTTCTGCATGAATTTATGAAAGGGGTAAAAGACAGGTCAATCATATCACTCAAAGCACCACATGACTTGCACAGCCCACATATAGATAACCCCTAACGTCAATATTGCCTGTGTCTTCAGAGGTGAAACTTACGCCCCACAGAAACACTTTACTCTGTTAAGTATTTATGCATAGTCACTTTAACTCTACCCACATGTACATATTACTTCAACTACCTCAACTAGCCGGTGCCCCCCGCACATTGACTCCGCACCGGTACCCCCCTGTATATATAGCCTCCGTACTGTTATTTTATTTTACTTCTGCTCTTTTTTTCTCAACACTTTTGTTGTTGTTGTTTTTATTTTACTTTTTATTTTTATTACAAATAAATGCACTGTTGGTTAAGGGCTGTAAGTAAGCATTTCACTGTCATGTCTGCACCTGTTGTATTTGGCGCATGTGGCCAATAAATTGTTTGATTTGATTTGATTTGATTTGAACATCTCAGCGCTGTGAGTCTGCATACAAGTGAGGGATTTCCATTTAGCTCTGCGGCCTCCACTGATCCCTCCACCTGGGGGTGTGAGATGAAAGCGCCTGCATCAGGTTAAATGCAGTGCAGGCGAGCATGAGCTGCAGGGATTTAAAGCAGACACGCTTATTGGTGCTTTTAAAAAGAGCAAAGGCGTCCCATTTTTTCCCATTTCCTGCTGCTGCCCTCACCTTGGGCTGGAGGTGGAGATGCCATTAGCGCGAGCTGCATCAGGTGAAGACATGTTAGCCACACTAAGCACCTCTTGGCGCTCCATACGTCCCTCCGTTCCCGTCCCCTTATCACATTTACAGACCTGGGCCCGGTTTCCCGATAGCGATGGACTTTACAGACCTGGGCCCGGTTTCCCGATAGCGATGGACTTTACAGACCTGGGCCCGGTTTCCCGATAGCGATGGACTTCACAGACCTGGGCCCGGTTTCCCGATAGTGATGGACTTTACAGACCTGGGCCCGGTTTCCCGATAGCGATGGACTTTACAGACCTGGGCCCGATTTCCCGATAGTGATGGACTTTACAGACCTGGGCCCGGTTTCCCGATAGCGATGGACTTTACAGACCTGGGCCTGGTTTCCCGATAGCGATGGACTTTACAGACCTGGGCCCGGTTTCCCGATAGCGATGGACTTTAGGCTGTGTTTTAATGAATGCAAAATGTTCTACATCGGGCCGAAGACGTAACATGCGTTTCCAAAAAAACACCCTGCGGAGAGAACGTTAGCTGAGGCATGCGCCGACACTGACAGGATTGAATGAAAGGCATCGCTGCTCTCGTGTCAGCTTTCTCCATTCAAATCTTACCTCAACATTACAATTATTCCGCCTTAACATTACAATTATGATTATTACTGACGAAAGATCAGCTTACCCTATAATAATGCACTAAATCAAGATCATTGTGTTGTTACACATCATGAAATATGTTGAGGTAAAAATGAGAGAGAGTAGGCTAGCAAAATATAACTCAATTGAATGAAGATGAAATTGATTTCAATATGATTTAAATATAGGCCTGTGTAGGTTATACTGTATATTTTAGTGCAGTCATCTCGGTTTTCAATTGAAGCATCTTTGCATCCTTCGCTTGTTTGCAACAATTACAAAGACATTGGCAACTTTGCATATGTACATTTGTTCTGAAGTTATTGGCGTTCACAGAGAGAAAGAAAAACATCTTGATTCCGTGATTACCTGACGCGGAAGGGCAGAAAACATCTAACAAACTGTTTCTGTTGGTGGTCTGAGGCAGTCGGTAAACAACAAGCGTTTTCAAGTGCAACTTGAGTTTTTTTGGAAACTTCCCAAAAGCTCAGGAATTTTACGACGCTCATATGAAGGTTTGAACAATTAACTTATGGTCTTAAGATGCTTTTGGGAAAAAACGAGCCATGATAGACGTTGCCACAACCATAGAGGTAAAATATTAAATTTGTTTAAAGCTCTGCAGAATACTTTGACTGACCTTGGGGAGAAAACATATTTTCCTCACCCTCCCGTAGCCTAGTCTCTACCACACTCTTGTCACCGCTGCCTGAGGTATGGAGGGAAGAAAAATTGAATGTTCACCGCTTTTAGAAAAAAACCGATATCAACGTTTGGAACGTTGCAGTACATTAAACAAACAAGGACACTATTTCAAAAATAAATACCTTTTTCTATTGCCAGCGGTAGAGTGACCTTAATCAAACACCTGAAAAATATTTGGTTTTCATTTTCTAGTGAAGATATTAAATGCCTGAGAACTGTTCAGGCGCTGTATCCGCTAGACTTCATTTACCATTCAGTATTATTGTATATACAGTTGAAGTCGGAAGTTTACATACACTTCGGTTGGAGTCATTAAAACTCGTTTTTCAACCACTCCACAAATTTCTTGTTAACATACTATAGTTTTGGCAAGTCGGTTAGGACATCTACTTTGTGCATGACACAAGTAATTTGTCCAACAATTGTTTACAGACAGATTATTTCACTTATAATCCATTGTATCACAATTCCAGTGGGTCAGAAGTTTACATACACTAAGTTGAATGTGCCTTTGAACAGCTTGGAAAATTCCAGAAAATGATGTCACGGCTTTAAAAGCTTCTGATAGGCTAATTGACATAATTTGAGTCAATTGGAGGTGTACCTGTGGATGTATTTCAAGGCCTACCTTCAAACTCAGTGCCTCTTTGCTTGACATCATGGGAAAATCAAAAGAAATCAGCCAAGACCTCAGAAAAAGAATTGTAGACCTCCACAAGTCTGGTTCATCTTTGGGAGCAATTTCCAAACGCCTGAAGGTATCACGTTCATCTGTACAAACAATAGTACGCAAGTATAAACACCATGGGACTACGCAGCCGTCATACCGTTCAGGGGTCGGCAGCATCATGTTGTGTGGGTGCTTTGCTGCAGGAGGGACTGGTGCACTTCACAAAATAGATGGCACCATGAGGAAGGAAAATTATGTGGATATATTGAAGCAACATCTCAAGACATCAGTCAGGAAGTTAAAGCTTGGTTGCAAATGAATCTTCCTAATGGACAATGACCCCAAGCATACTTCCAAAGTTGTGGCAAAATGGTTTAAGAACAACAAAGTCAAGGTATTGGAGTGGCCATCACAAAGCCCTGACCTCAATCCTATAGAAAAAAAAGCGTGTGCGAGCAAGGAGGCCTACAAACCTGACTCAGTTACACCAGCTCTGTCAGGAGCAATGGGCCAAAATTCACCCTACTTATTGTGGGAAGCTTTTGAAAGGCTACCCGAAACGTTTGACCCAAGTTAAACAATTTAAAGGCAATGCTACCAAATACTAATTGAGTGTATGTAAACTTCTGACCCACTGGGAATGTGATGAAAGAAATAAAAGCTGAAATATATCATTCTCTCTACTATTATTCAGACATTTCACAATCTTAAAATAAAGTGGTGATCCTAACTGACCTAAAACAGGGAATTCTTACTAGGATTAAATGTCAGGAATTGTGAAAAATTGAGTTTAAATGTATTTGGCTAAGGTGTATGTAAACGTCTGACTTACAGTATATTGGGAGCTATGCTCTAGTATATTATCCACCTACACTTTCTGCTGCTGCTGAAATCCTTACATTTGGCATCAAGCTCAAGGTTAATTTGTTTCTCCCTCTTTTTCCTTAGTCCTTTCTTCATTTGATGGATGAGAATTGGCTCTTGGTAAAAGCTGTTTCACATCTCTTTTGACTGGATTAAACCAAAGAGGGAAGATGACGTCTTAAGTCTCTCCATCCCAATTAGGATATGATTGACACATACAGGGGTGTGTGTGTGTGTGTGTGTGTTTTGTCAGTATCTCTGCCTCGTCTATTGTCTTTGTATCTCTCAGCTGGATAATGAAATGTCTAAGGAATCATTGAATATAAACATGAAGTTGACATGAATATACTGTGTTGAATCTTACGCCTTATTGGAATAACGGTGTTGAACAATGACCTTGAAATGCCTCTGTCTGCCTTCTCTCTCTCTCTCTCTCTCGCTCTCACTCTCTTTCCCTCTCTCTCTCTCTCTCTCTCTCTCTCTCTCTCTCTCTCTCTCTCTCTCTCTCTCTCTCTCTCTCTCTCTCTCTCTCTCTCTCTCTCTCTCTCTCTCTCTCTCTCTCTCTCTCTCCTCTCTCTCTCTCTCTCTCTCTCTCTCTCTCTCTCTCTCTCTCTCTCTCTCTCTCTCTCTCTCTCTCTTGCTCTCTCTCACTCTCTTTCCCTCTCTCACTCTCTCACTCTCCCTCTCTCGCTCTCTGTCACTCTCTCTCACTCTCTCTCCCTCTATCTCTATAAATGCGCACAGACACATGCACACACAGGTACATTAAATCTCCCTTGGTCTGCCATTTATTCATATTATTGTGGGTCTGCTGTGTCCATAGCAACAGAAAGGTGTGGCTGTCAACATCAATAAAGTATTCCCATGTGAAGGGCCATTAACACAAAGTAACCACTCTGCATGCTGTCACATATGAAAAAATGGTTTGCATAACAAATCATCTCGCTGTCTGACAGGCAACTGTCGCAGCACTTTGCTCCAATCGGCGGCCCGCCACTTGATCAAATCTGAAGTCGAGGGCCGTCGAACAGCGATTTGGAATAATGTATTTTCAGAACACGGAGGACGCCTTGTTCCTTCAGAAGATTGAGACGATACTCCTGTATGTGGAGATTGAGCCTAGACAACAGGAAATATCGGTTTGTAAAGTTTGTAACATAGGGACATAACAACACTCGGAGACTGTTTGTGTCCAGTCACTCCAGACTGTAGATGAATTTTCTAATTATTTTTCAGAGATTGATGCCCCCCTTGACTCCCCCTCACACACGTCCGTCATCAACCCTGTATCACTGTCACCCCCTTTTTTGGTATGTGATGTGTTTGTAGCTGGAAGAGTTCTCAATTAGACCAGGCGACTACGAAGGTATCCCGCTCCTGTTCACTAATTTCCCAAGATGGTCCTGCTTTGTTCACGTGTTTTAACGTTTACATTCCTGCTCTAAATCAATAAGAGAGGTTAGGTGCAGAAACCTGGATACTTCTTCAACTGTGCAGTCCAGCCCTGGACAGCAGAGTGGACACAACAGGTAGGGAAACAGGAAACAGGAAACAGGCGGGTAGCCACAGAGAGAAGAGGAAAAAGGGCTGTACTGCACGCCCTTGACTCTGTACTGCACACTCTATACTCTGTACTGTACTGTACGCCCTATACTCTGTACTGCACACTCTATACTCTGTACTGTACTGTACGCCCTATACTCTGTACTGCACACTCTATACTCTGTACTGTACTGCACGCCCTATACTCTGTACTGCACACTCTATACTCTGTACTGTACTGTACGCCCTATACTCTGTACTGCACACACTATACTCTGTATTGCACGCCCTATACTCTGTACTGTACTGTACGCCCTATACTCTCTATTGCACGCCATATACTCTGTACTGTACTGTACGCCCTATACACTGTACTGTATTGCAAGCCCTATACTCTGTACTGTATTGCACGCCCTATACTCTGTACTGTATTGCACGCCCTATACTCTGTACTGTATTGCACGCCCTATACTCTGTACTGTACTGCACGCCCTATACTCTGTACTGTATTGCACGCCCTATACTCTGTACTGCACGCCCTATACTCTGTACTGCACGCCCTATACTCTGTACTGTACTGTACGCCCTATACTCTCTATTGCATGCCATATACTCTGTACTGTATTGCACGCCCTATACTCTGTACTGCACGCCCTATACTCTGTACTGCACGCCATATACTCTATACTGTATTGCACGTCCTATACTCTGTACTGTATTGCACGCCCTATACTCTGTATTGCACGCCCTATACTCTGTACTGCACGCCCTATACTCTGTACTGTATTGCACGCCCTATACTCTGTATTGCACGCCCTATTCTCTCTATTGCACGCCATATACTCTGTACTGTACTGTACGCCCTATACTCTGTATTGTACTGCACACCCTATACTCTGTATTGCACGCCCTATACTCTGTATTGCACGCCCTATTCTCTCTATTGCACGCCATATACTCTGTACTGTACTGTACGCCCTATACTCTGTATTGTACTGCACACCCTATACTCTGTATTGCACGCCCTATACTCTGTATTGCACGCCCTATTCTCTCTATTGCACGCCATATACTCTGTACTGTATTGCACGCCCTATACTCCTTATTGCACGCCCTATTCTCTCTATTGCACGCCATATACTCTGTACTGTACTGTACGCCCTATACTCTGTATTGTACTGCACACCCTATACTCTGTATTGCACGCC
Organism: Coregonus lavaretus; assembly: GCF_964263955.1. NCBI lineage: Eukaryota > Metazoa > Chordata > Actinopteri > Salmoniformes > Salmonidae > Coregonus > Coregonus lavaretus. Next base: position 272,980 of record NW_028165494.1, on the reverse strand, counting down.
CTATACTCTGTATTGCACGCCCTATTCTCTCTATTGCACGCCATATACACTGTACTGTATTGCAAGCCCTATACTCTGTATTGTACTGCACACCCTATACTCTGTATTGCACGCCCTATACTCTGTACTGTATTGCGCACCCTATACTCTGTATTGCACGCCCTATACTCTGTACTGTATTGCACGCCCTATACTCTGTACTGTATTGCACGCCCTATACTCTGTACTGTATTGCACGCCCTATACTCTGTACTGTATTGCACGCCCTATACTCTGTACTGTATTGCACGCCCTATACTCTGTACTGCACGCCCTAAACTCTGTACTGTATTGCACGCCCTATACTCTGTACTGTACTGCACGCCCTATACTCTGTACTGCACGCCCTATACTCTGTACTGCACGCCCTATACTCTGTACTGTATTGCACGCCCTATACTCTGTACTGTACTGCACGCCTTATACTCTGTACTGCACGCCCTATACTCTGTACTGCACGCCCTATACTCTGTACTGCACGCCCTATACTCTGTACTGCACGCCCTATACTCTGTACTGCACGCCCTATACTCTGTACTGCACGCCCTTTACTCTGTACTGTACTGCACGCCCTTTACTCTGTACTAAACGCCCTATACTCTGTACTGCATGCCCTATACTCTGTACTGCACGCCCTATACTCTGTACTGCACGCCCTTTACTCTGTACTGTACTGCACGCCCTATACTCTGTACTGCACGCCCTATACTCTGTATTGCACGCCCTATACTCTGTACTGTATTGCACGCCCTATACTCTGTACTGCACGCCCTATACTCTGTATTGCACGCCCTTTACTCTGTACTGTACTGCATGCCCTATACTCTGTACCTCACGCCCTATACTCTGTACTGCACGCCCTATACTCTGTACTGCACGCCCTATACTGTGTATTGCACACCCTATACTCTGTATTGCACACCCTATACTCTGTACTGCACGCCCTATACTCTGTACTGCACGCCCTATACTCTGTACTGTATTGCACGCCCTATACTCGGTATTGCACGCCCTATACTCTGTACTGCACGCCCTATACTCTGTACTGCACGCCCTATACTCTGTACTGCACGCCCTATACTCTGTACTGCACGCCCTATACTCTGTACTGCACGCCCTATACTCTGTACTGCACGCCCTATACTCTGTACTGCACGCCCTATACTCTGTATTGCACGCCCTATACTCTGTACTGCACGCCCTATACTCTGTACTGCACGCCCTATACTCTGTATTGCACGCCCTATACTCTATACTGTACTGCACGCCCTATACCCTGTACTGCACGCCCTATACTCTGTACTGCACGCCCTTTACTCTGTACTGTACTGCACACCCTATACTCTGTACTGTATTGCACGCCCTATACTCTAAACTGTACTGCACGCCCTTTACTCTGTACTGTACTGCACGCCCTATACTCTGTACTGCACGCCCTATACTCTGTACTGCACGCCCTATACTCTGTACTGCACGCCCTATACTCTGTACTGCACGCCCTATACTCTGTACTGCACGCCCTTTACTCTGTACTGTACTGCACGCCCTATACTCTGTACTGCACGCCCTATACTCTGTACTGTATTGCACGCCCTATACTCTGTATTGCACGCCCTATACTCTGTACTGCACGCCCTATACTCTGTACTGCACGCCCTATACACTGTACTGTATTGCACGCCCTATACTCTGTACTGTATTGCACGCCCTATACTCTGTACTGCACGCCCTATACTCTGTACTGCACGCCCTATACTCTGTACTGCACGCCCTATACTCTGTACTGCACGCCCTATACTCTGTACTGCACGCCCTATACTCTGTACTGCACGCCCTATACTCTGTACTGCACGCCCTATACTCTGTACTGCACGCCCTATACTCTGTATTGCACGCCCTATACTCTGTACTGTACTGTACGCCCTATACTCTCTATTGCACGCCATATACTCTGTACTGTACTGTACGCCCTATACACTGTACTGTATTGCAAGCCCTATACTCTGTACTGTATTGCACGCCCTATACTCTGTACTGTATTGCACGCCCTATACTCTGTACTGTATTGCACGCCCTATACTCTGTACTGTACTGCACGCCCTATACTCTGTACTGTATTGCACGCCCTATACTCTGTACTGCACGCCCTATACTCTGTACTGCACGCCCTATACTCTGTACTGTACTGTACGCCCTATACTCTCTATTGCATGCCATATACTCTGTACTGTATTGCACGCCCTATACTCTGTACTGCACGCCCTATACTCTGTACTGCACGCCATATACTCTATACTGTATTGCACGTCCTATACTCTGTACTGTATTGCACGCCCTATACTCTGTATTGCACGCCCTATACTCTGTACTGCACGCCCTATACTCTGTACTGTATTGCACGCCCTATACTCTGTATTGCACGCCCTATTCTCTCTATTGCACGCCATATACTCTGTACTGTACTGTACGCCCTATACTCTGTATTGTACTGCACACCCTATACTCTGTATTGCACGCCCTATACTCTGTATTGCACGCCCTATTCTCTCTATTGCACGCCATATACTCTGTACTGTACTGTACGCCCTATACTCTGTATTGTACTGCACACCCTATACTCTGTATTGCACGCCCTATACTCTGTATTGCACGCCCTATTCTCTCTATTGCACGCCATATACTCTGTACTGTATTGCACGCCCTATACTCTGTATTGCACGCCCTATTCTCTCTATTGCACGCCATATACTCTGTACTGTACTGTACGCCCTATACTCTGTATTGTACTGCACACCCTATACTCTGTATTGCACGCCCTATACTCTGTATTGCACGCCCTATTCTCTCTATTGCACGCCATATACACTGTACTGTATTGCAAGCCCTATACTCTGTATTGTACTGCACACCCTATACTCTGTATTGCACGCCCTATACTCTGTACTGTATTGCGCACCCTATACTCTGTATTGCACGCCCTATACTCTGTACTGTATTGCACGCCCTATACTCTGTACTGTATTGCACGCCCTATACTCTGTACTGTATTGCACGCCCTATACTCTGTACTGTATTGCACGCCCTATACTCTGTACTGTATTGCACGCCCTATACTCTGTACTGCACGCCCTAAACTCTGTACTGTATTGCACGCCCTATACTCTGTACTGTACTGCACGCCCTATACTCTGTACTGCACGCCCTATACTCTGTACTGCACGCCCTATACTCTGTACTGTATTGCACGCCCTATACTCTGTACTGTACTGCACGCCTTATACTCTGTACTGCACGCCCTATACTCTGTACTGCACGCCCTATACTCTGTACTGCACGCCCTATACTCTGTACTGCACGCCCTATACTCTGTACTGCACGCCCTATACTCTGTACTGCACGCCCTTTACTCTGTACTGTACTGCACGCCCTTTACTCTGTACTAAACGCCCTATACTCTGTACTGCATGCCCTATACTCTGTACTGCACGCCCTATACTCTGTACTGCACGCCCTTTACTCTGTACTGTACTGCACGCCCTATACTCTGTACTGCACGCCCTATACTCTGTATTGCACGCCCTATACTCTGTACTGTATTGCACGCCCTATACTCTGTACTGCACGCCCTATACTCTGTATTGCACGCCCTTTACTCTGTACTGTACTGCATGCCCTATACTCTGTACCTCACGCCCTATACTCTGTACTGCACGCCCTATACTCTGTACTGCACGCCCTATACTGTGTATTGCACACCCTATACTCTGTATTGCACGCCCTATACTCTGTACTGCACGCCCTATACTCTGTACTGCACGCCCTATACTCTGTACTGTATTGCACGCCCTATACTCGGTATTGCACGCCCTATACTCTGTACTGCACGCCCTATACTCTGTACTGCACGCCCTATACTCTGTACTGCACGCCCTATACTCTGTACTGCACGCCCTATACTCTGTACTGCACGCCCTATACTCTGTACTGCACGCCCTATACTCTGTACTGCACGCCCTATACTCTGTATTGCACGCCCTATACTCTGTACTGCACGCCCTATACTCTGTACTGCACGCCCTATACTCTGTATTGCACGCCCTATACTCTATACTGTACTGCACGCCCTATACCCTGTACTGCACGCCCTATACTCTGTACTGCACGCCCTTTACTCTGTACTGTACTGCACACCCTATACTCTGTACTGTATTGCACGCCCTATACTCTAAACTGTACTGCACGCCCTTTACTCTGTACTGTACTGCACGCCCTATACTCTGTACTGCACGCCCTATACTCTGTACTGCACACCCTATACTCTGTACTGCACGCCCTATACTCTGTACTGCACGCCCTATACTCTGTACTGCACGCCCTTTACTCTGTACTGTACTGCACGCCCTATACTCTGTACTGCACGCCCTATACTCTGTACTGTATTGCACGCCCTATACTCTGTATTGCACGCCCTATACTCTGTACTGCACGCCCTATACTCTGTACTGCACGCCCTATACACTGTACTGTATTGCACGCCCTATACTCTGTACTGTATTGCACGCCCTATACTCTGTACTGTATTGCACGCCCTATACTCTGTACTGCACGCCCTATACTCTGTATTGCACGCCCTTTACTCTGTACTGTACTGCATGCCCTATACTCTGTACCTCACGCCCTATACTCTGTACTGCACGCCCTATACTCTGTACTGCACGCCCTATACTGTGTATTGCACACCCTATACTCTGTATTGCACACCCTATACTCTGTACTGCACGCCCTATACTCTGTACTGCACGCCCTATACTCTGTACTGTATTGCACGCCCTATACTCGGTATTGCACGCCCTATACTCTGTACTGCACGCCCTATACTCTGTACTGCACGCCCTATACTCTGTACTGCACGCCCTATACTCTGTACTGCACGCCCTATACTCTGTACTGCACGCCCTATACTCTGTACTGCACGCCCTATACTCTGTATTGCACGCCCTATACTCTGTACTGCACGCCCTATACTCTGTACTGCACGCCCTATACTCTGTATTGCACGCCCTATACTCTGTACTGCACGCCCTATACTCTGTACTGCACGCCCTATACTCTGTATTGCACGCCCTATACTCTATACTGTACTGCACGCCCTATACCCTGTACTGCACGCCCTATACTCTGTACTGCACGCCCTTTACTCTGTACTGTACTGCACACCCTATACTCTGTACTGTATTGCACGCCCTATACTCTAAACTGTACTGCACGCCCTTTACTCTGTACTGTACTGCACGCCCTATACTCTGTACTGCACGCCCTATACTCTGTACTGCACGCCCTATACTCTGTACTGCACGCCCTATACTCTGTACTGCACGCCCTATACTCTGTACTGCACGCCCTTTACTCTGTACTGTACTGCACGCCCTATACTCTGTACTGCACGCCCTATACTCTGTACTGTATTGCACGCCCTATACTCTGTATTGCACGCCCTATACTCTGTACTGCACGCCCTATACTCTGTACTGCACGCCCTATACACTGTACTGTATTGCACGCCCTATACTCTGTACTGTATTGCACGCCCTATACTCTGTACTGCACGCCCTATACTCTGTACTGCACGCCCTATACTCTGTACTGCACGCCCTATACTCTGTACTGCACGCCCTATACTCTGTACTGCACGCCCTATACTCTGTACTGCACGCCCTATACTCTGTACTGCACGCCCTATACTCTGTACTGCACGCCCTATACTCTGTACTGCACGCCCTATACTCTGTACTGCACGCCCTGTACTCTGTACTGCACGCCCTTTACTCTGTACTGCACGCCCTATACTCTGTACTGCACGCCCTATACTCTGTACTGCACCCCCTATACTCTGTACTGCACGCCCTATACTCTGTACTGCACGCCCTATACTCTGTATTGCACGCCCTATACTCTGTATTGCACGCCCTATACTCTGTACTGCACGCCCTATACTCTGTACTGCACGCCCTATACTCTGTACTGCACGCCCTATACTCTGTACTGCACGCCCTATACTCTGTACTGCACGCCCTTTACTCTATACTGTACTGCACGCCCTATACTCTGTACTGCACGCCCTATACTCTGTACTGCACGCCCTATACTCTGTACTGTACTGCACACCCTATACTCTGTACTGCACGCCCTATACTCTGTACTGCATGCCCTATACTCTGTACTGCACGCCCTTTACTCTATACTGTACTGCATGCCCTATACTCTGTACTGCACGCCCTATACTCTGTACTGCACGCCCTTTACTCTGTACTGCACGCCCTATACTCTGTATTGCACGCCCTATACTCTGTATTGCACGCCCTATACTCTGTACTGTACTGCACGCCCTATACTCTGTATTGCACGCCCTATACTCTGTACTGTACTGCACGCCCTATACTCTGTATTGCACGCCCTATACTCTGTATTGCACGCCCTATACTCTGTACTGTACTGCACGCCCTATACTCTGTATTGCACGCCCTATACTCTGTATTGCACGCCCTATACTCTGTATTGCATGCCCTATACTCTGTATTGCACGCCCTATACTCTGTACTGTACTGCACGCCCTATACTCTGTATTGCATGCCCTATACTCTGTATTGCACGCCCTATACTCTGTACTGCACGCCCTACACTCTGTATTGCATGCCCTATACTCTGTATTGCACGCCCTATACTCTGTATTGCACGCCCTACACTCTGTATTGCATGCCCTATACTCTGTATTGCACGCCCTATACTCTGTATTGCACGCCCTATACTCTGTACTGTACTGCACGCCCTATACTCTGTATTGCACGCCCTATACTCTGTATTGCACGCCCTATACTCTGTACTGTACTGCACGCCCTATACTCTGTATTGCACGCCCTATACTCTGTACTGTACTGCACGCCCTATACTCTGTATTGCACGCCCTATACTCTGTATTGCACGCCCTATACTCTGTACTGTACTGCACGCCCTTTACTCTGTATTGCACGCCCTATACTCTGTATTGCACGCCCTATACTCTGTATTGCATGCCCTATACTCTGTATTGCACGCCCTATACTCTGTACTGTACTGCACGCCCTATACTCTGTATTGCATGCCCTATACTCTGGATTGCACGCCCTATACTCTGTACTGCACGCCCTACACTCTGTATTGCATGCCCTATACTCTGTATTGCACGCCCTATACTCTGTACTGCACGCCCTACACTCTGTATTGCATGCCCTATACTCTGTATTGCACGCCCTATACTCTGTATTGCACGCCCTTTACTCTGTATTGCACGCCCTATACTCTGTACTGATCATCACTTCACAGCACTGGCAAGGCTGACATGGAATGGACTTCAATTCTGGGAAAATGAAGTGTTGATGGGTTATACTATACCTCAGGGGAGCGTTTAACCAGTGATGAAAAACAGGAAAAATGTAACATCAATTTAATGTACCTCAGTGGACTTGATTATGAAGGAAATGAGTTTCGCTCTCAGGATGACAGCATTAAGGATGCCTCAGATGACCAAATAATGAGACTTACACTGGGACTACATGACATTAGCAATAAAACATCCTGACCTGTCATGCTATTAAACATGTTAAGATTGTGCAGGACTCTAAGGGATGTTTGCCAGACCCTGTGACATCATCATTAATGGCATGGGACCCACAGAATGTAAAGTTAGATAATCACCAATTAGTGTGAATGGTGAGGCCAAATTGCAGGTGGTGCTAAGGGAAATAAATAGCAGGAAAGATTTCTAGAGGGGTTTTTCTCTTCAGAGAGAATTAATATGAATGGGTCTATTTCCCTTGGGTGGGGTGACATTAAAATGTCAAAAGTAATTGGATCTGGGGGAGCCCAGTTGAAAGAGTTTAACTCAGAAGAACAGAAACTACAGTATGGAGAGCCGCCCTCTATTTGACAGGAATAGGACAGGTCACATAGCCCTCTATTTGACAGTAATAGGACAGGTCACATAGCCCTCTATTTGACAGGAATAGGAGAGGTCATTGATGTTTGCCCAGAGGTGAGGTGGACAAACTATTAATGGTTTGGCTGCAGGGTTTAATGTCAACATTAAACCTTCATTTAAAGGAACATACTGTATCCATATCGCCTCACCATAAAATATATCAAGTCCTGGGTGGAAGGTCAAATAATTATTTCACTCTTTCCCAGCATGTCAGCAAATGTGGCGGTCATACAGCATCGGTACTCCAGTGGCGTTCAGACTTCATGCCTTTGCTACAGCAACGCACTGTACCTGACGTTTACAGCCTTACCATTTCCAAGATAAAAGTCCAAGAAACATTGAAGAAAAGTTCACAAACAAAACAAAACTCAAACCTTTCTTCGGTTATCAGGTTATCACTTCTCGGCCCCCTCAGCTCCCCTGGCCTTCCATGTGTTGTTGGTCCAACATCGAGCGGCCAGATACTGTTTCTGTGTCGTTGCATCAGCCCGGAGGGTAATGAGACAGGCAGAGACCCACAGGTGCAGGCAGGCAGAGGGAGAGGTGAACTGATATTGAAGGCCTCATCAGAGCCGAGTCAGGAGTCGCTGACTTGGAGGGTTTCGGGTCTTTAATGCTGAACCACCGTTATTGTATTTCCATCTGAAAGACATATGGATAGCGACCATTCGTCTCCCCTAATCGCCTCCCCTTTCTCAGACAGCTGTTGGGATCACAGAAACATTTTCTGTATTAGCTAAGGTATAGCACGTGGAAGGATTGGGAGAAGCAGCACAGAGATGTACGGTTACATACCTGGTATGGATAGGGAGGACTACAGTTAAATACCTGGTAGGGATAGGGAGGACTACAGTTAAATATCTGGTAGGGATAGGGAGGACTATAGTTACATACCTGGTATGGATAGGGAGGACTACAGTTAAATACCTGGTAGGGATAGGGAGGACTACAGTTAAACATCTGGTAGGGATAGGGAGGACTACAGTTAAATACCTGGTAGGGATAGGGAGGACTACAGTTAAATACCTGGTAGGGATAGGGAGGACTACAGTTAAATACCTGGTATGGATAGGGAGGACTACAGTTCAATACCTGGTAGGGATAGGGAGGACTACAGTTAAATACCTGGTAGGGATAGGGAGGACTACAGTTAAATACCTGGTAGGGATAGGGTGGACTACAGTTAAATACCTGGTAGGGATAGGGAGGACTACAGTTAAATACCTGGTAGGGATAGGGAGGACTACAGTTAAATACCTGGTAGGGATAGGGAGGACTACAGTTAAATACCTGGTAGGGATAGGGAGGAGTAGAAACCTTCTATAGGTAAACTTTTAGACAGGTACTGTAAATATTTTATTGCTTATCCAGCATTTTTGACAAATCAAACGTATGAGTCATAGTCATTGTGACAGTTTGCAGTAGGAAGGAATTGCAATATGCAATATTTCAGTAAAATAGTCCATCTTAAATGACATATGCATGACCAGAGGCACAGTCTTTTGGTAGTGCCCACAATTATTGCAGTTTGAAGAATACATACAGGATGGGAAGGAAATACCATGAGAAAAGTGTTCCCAAATAAAATTAAAGGAAAAAATGGATTACCACCACTGATAACTAAAACTGAATACCATTATAACTCTGGTTCTGGGTGTCTGAGGGACAGAGGAGTAATCTGAGACTGTTTTGACTCTGGTGCTTGGTGTCTGAGGGACAGAGGAGTAATCTGAGACTGTTTTGACTCTGGTGCTTGGTGTCTGAGGGACAGAGGAGTAATCTGAGACTGTTTTGACTCTGGTGCTTGGTGTCTGAGGGACAGAGGAGTAATCTGAGACTGTTTTGACTCTGGTGCTTGGTGTCTGAGGGACAGAGGAGTAATCTGAGATTCTTATACATCTGGTGCTTTGTGTCTGAGGGACAGAGGAGTAATCTGATTGCAATAGGAGCCATTAGTCTGTGCTCTGCTGCCTGTGTCCTGAAGGAAGATCAGAGAGCAGCTGTGTCCTTGCTTAAGTGAACTGCCCATTAGCCCTTCCATCGTTGGCGAGATTAATCGAACCTCAAGCGCACACGACACCACATTTGTCAGCTGCCTCAGCTGACAGAAGAGATGGCGCCGGAGAAGATGGCTGCCGTTTTACAGCCCTCTAACCAATTGTACTATTATGTGTGTTTTTTCGCGTTATTTGTAATTAATTCTGTACATAATGTTTCTGCCATCGTCTCTTATAACCAAAAAGAGCTTCTGGATATCAGGACAGCGATTACTCACCTTGTATTGGACGAAGATTTTTTCTTTAACGAGTCAGACGCGAAAGATATCCTACAGACACCTGACAAGGCCCAATCCCCGTCATTCGCAGGAGAAAGAGACGAAGATATCGTGGATGTAGGTCGGGGTGCCTCGTAAGGATCCGACGTCGAGCGAGTAAACTGCCTCTTCCATCAATCCTATTAGCCAATCTTTAATCATTTGAAAATAAATTAGATGACCTAAGATTACGGTTATCCTACCAACGGGACATTAAAAACTGTAATATTTTATGTTTCACCGAGTCGTGGCTGAACGACGACATGGATAACATACAGCTAGCGGGCTATACGTTACATCGGCAGGATAGAACGGCTGACTCTGGTAAGACAAGGGGTGGCGGTCTGTGTATATTTGTAAACAACAGCTGGTGCACAAAGTCAAATATTAAGGAAGTCTCAAGATTTTGCTCGCCTGAGGTAGAGTATCTTATGATAAGCTGTAGACCACATTATTTACCAAGAGAGTTTTCATCTATATTTTTCATAGCTGTCTATTTACCACCACAAACAAATACTGGCATTAAGATTGCACTCAATGAGCTGTATAAGGCCATAAGCAAACAGGAAAACACTCATCCAGAGGCGGCGCTCCTAGTGGCCGGGGACTTTAATGCAGAGAAACTTAAATCCGTTCTGCCTAATTTCTACCAGCATGTTAAATGTGCAACCAGAGGAAAAAAAAACTCTAGACCACCTTTACTCCACACACAGAGACGCGTACAAAGCTCTCCCTCGCCCTCCATTTGGCAAATCTGACAATAACTCTATCATCCTGATTCCTGCTTATAAGCAAAAACTAAAGCAGGAAGCACCAGTGACTCGGTCAATAAAGAAGTGGTCAAATGACACAGATGCTAAGCTACAGGACTGTTTTGCTGGAACAGACTGGAACATGTTCCGGGATTCTTCCGATAGCATTGAGGAGTACACCACATTTGTCACTGGCTTCATCAATAAGTGCATCGATGACGTCGTCCCCACAGTGACCGTACGTACATACCCCAACCAGAAGCCATGGATTACAGGCAACATCCTCACTGAGCTAAAGGGTAGAGCTGCTGCTTTCAAGGAGCGGGACTCTAACCCGGACGCTTATAAGAAATCCCTCTATGCCCTCCGACGAACCATCAAACAGGCAAAGAGTCAATACAGGACTAAGATTGAATGGTACTACACCGGCTCTGACGCTCGTCGGATGTGGCAGGGCTTGAAAACTATTACAGACTACAAATGGAAGCACAGCCACGAGCTGCCCAGTGACACAAGCCTACCAGACAAGCGAAACCACTTCTATGTTATTCCTGACGGGCCGCCCCCAGGTGGTAAGAGTAGGTAACAACACATCTGCCACGCTGATCCTCAACACAGGGGCCCCTCAGGGTTGTGTGCTCAGCCCCCTCCTGTACTCACTGTTCACCCATGACTGCATGGCCAGGCAGAACTCCAACACCATCATTAACTTTGCCACAACAGTGGTAGGCCTGATCACCGACAATGATGAGACAGCCTATAGGGAGGAGGTCAGAGACCTGGCCGTGTGGTGCCAGGATAAAAACCTCTCCCTCAACGTGACCAAGATAAAGGAGATGATTGTGGACTACAGGAAAAAAAAAGAGGACTGAGCACGTCCCCATTCTCATCGACGGGGCTGTAGTGGAACAGGTTGAGAGCTTCAAGTTCCTTGGTGTCCACATCACCAACAAACTATCATGGTCCAAACACACCAAGACAGTCGTGAAGAGGGCACGACAAAGCCCATTCCCCCTCAGGAGACTGAAAAGATTTGGCATGGGTCCTCAGATCCTCAAAAAGTTCTACAGCTGCACCATCGAGAGCATCCTGACTGGTTGCATCACCGCCTGGTATGGCAACTGGTCGGCCTCTGACCGCAAGGCACTAAAGAGGGTAGTGCGTACGGACCAGTACATCACTGGGGCCAAGCTTCCTGCCATCCAGGACCTCTATACCAGGCGGTGTCAGAGGAAGGCCATCAAAATTGTCAAAGACTCCAGCCACCCTAGTCATAGACTGTTCTCTCTGCTACCGCACGGCAAGTGGTACCGGAGCTCCAAGTCTAGGTCCAAAAGGCTTCTCAACAGCTTCTACCCGCAAGCCATAAGACTCCTGAACAGCTAATCTTGGCTACCTGGACTATTTGCACTGCCCCCCACCCCCACCCCATCTTTTTATGCTGCTGCTACTCTGTTAATTATTTATGCATAGTCACTTTAACTCTACCCACATGTACATATTACCTCAACTACCTCAACTAGCTGGTGCCCCTGCACATTGACTCTGCACTGGTACTCATTTACATTTACATTTACATTTTAGTCATTTAGCAGACGCTATTATCCAGAGCGACTTACAGGAGCAATTAGGGTTAAGTGCCTTGCTCAAGGGCACATTTACGTCATTTAGCAGACGCTCTTATCCAGAGCGACTACAAATTGGTGCATTCACCCTATAGCCAGTGGGATAACCACTTTACAATTATACTATTTTTTATTTTATTTTATTTTTATTTTTATTTTTTATTTTTTGGGGGGGGGGGGGTAGAAGGATTACTTTATCCTATCCCAGGTGTTCCTTAAAGAGGTGGGGTTTCAAATGTCTCCGGAAGGTGGTGAGTGACTCCGCTGTCCTGGCGTCGTGAGGGAACTTGTTCCACCATTGGGGTGCCAGAGCAGCGAACAGCTTTGACTGGGCTGAGCGGGAACTATGCTTCCGCAGAGGAAGGGGAGCCAGCAGGCCAGAGGTGGATGAACGCAATGCCCTCGCCTGGGTGTAGGGACTGATCAGAGCCTGAAGGTACGGAGGTGCCGTTCCCCTCACTGCTCCATAGGCAAGCACCATGGTCTTGTAACAGATGCAAGCTTCAACTGGAAGCCAGTGGAGTGTGCGGAGGAGGGGGGTGACGTGAGAGAACTTGGGAAGGTTGAACACCAGACGGGCTGCGGCATTCTGGATGAGGTGTAGGGGTTTAATGGCACAGGCAGGGAGCCCAGCCAACAGCGAGTTGCAGTAATCCAGACGGGAGATGACAAGTGCCTGGATTAGGACCTGTGCCGCTTCCTGTGTAAGGCAGGGTCGTACTCTCCGAATGTTGTAGAGCATGAACCTGCAGGATCGGGTCACCGCCTTGATGTTAGCGGAGAACGACAGGGTGTTGTCCAGGGTCACGCCAAGGCTCTTCGCACTCTGGGAGGAGGACACAACAGAGTTGTCAACCGTGATGGCGAGATCATGGAACGGGCAGTCCTTCCCCGGGAGGAAGAGCAGCTCCGTCTTGCCAGGGTTCAGCTTGAGGTGGTGATCCGTCATCCATACTGATATGTCGGCCAGACATGCAGAGATGCGATTCGCCACCTGGTTGTCAGAAGGGGGAAAGGAGAAGATTAGTTGTGTATCGTCAGCGTAGCAATGATAGGAGAGGCCATGTGAGGATATGACAGAGCCAAGTGACTTGGTGTATAGGGAGAAAAGGAGAGGGCCTAGAACTGAGCCCTGGGGGACACCAGTGGTGAGAGCACGTGGTGCGGAGACAGCTTCTCGCCACGCCACTTGGTAGGAGCGACCGGTCAGGTAGGACGCAATCCAGGAGTGAGCCGCGCCGGAGATGCCCAGCTCGGAGAGGGTGGAGAGGAGGATCTGATGGTTCACTGTATCAAAGGCAGCAGACAGGTCTAGAAGGACAAGAGCAGAGGAGAGAGAGTTAGCTTTAGCAGTGCGGAGAGCCTCCGTGACACAGAGAAGAGCAGTCTCAGTTGAATGACCAGTCCTGAAACCTGACTGGTTTGGATCAAGAAGGTCATTCTGAGAGAGATAGCAAGAGAGTTGGCTAAAGACGGCACGCTCAATAGTTTTGGAAAGAAAAGAAAGAAGGGATACTGGTCTGTAGTTGTTGACATCAGTGGGATCGAGTGTTGGTTTTTTGAGAAGGGGTGCAACTCTCGCTCTCTTGAAGACGGAAGGGACATGGCCAGCGGTCAAGGATGAGTTGATCAGCGAGGTGAGGTAGGGGAGAAGGTCACCGGAGATGGTCTGGAGAAGAGAGGAGGGGATGGGGTCAAGCGGGCAGGTTGTTGGGCGGCCTGCAGTCACTAGTCGCAAGATTTTATCTGGAGAGAGAGGGGAGAAAGAAGTCAAAGCATAGGGTAGGGCAGTGTGAGCAGGACCAGCAGTGTCATTAGACTTAACAAACGAGGATCGGATGTCGTCAACCTTCTTTTCAAAGTGTATATAGCCTCCCTACTGTTATTTTATTTTACTTCTGCTATTTTTTTCTCAACACTTTTTTGTTGTTGTTGTTTTAGTTTACTTTTTTATTAAAAAATAAATGCATTGTTGGTTAAGGGCTGTAAATAAGAATTTCACTGTAATGTCTACACCTGTTGTATTCGGCGCATGTGGCAAATAACATTTGATTTGATTTGATTTGTTATTAGGCTGCCGGCATGCCCTCTTCTGCATCCACTTAAAGGCCACAGAAGGTCATTCTGGAAATGCTAGCATATTGAGTGGTGCGTTATAAAGGAATCAACAGATTTTAAAGAGTTGACATTGTTAAAGTCAAATATGAAGGGAGAATATGAAGGGAGAATCTCTCTCCAGAATGGCTCAGCTGTCTCCCGCCAATTCTTGCGCATTTCTTGTTTCATTGTCTGAATTGTTTGCCTTTTGATATATATATTTTTTTATCAACTCTTCATTACATATGTGAATCGTTTCAGAAACTAGGCATATGTCGTGCGTCACAATTTCACAGGAGAGGCTTTTGAACATATTTTTTTATTTTATTATATTTTATCACAATGTGTTTTTTGGCAGAAATGCCTTCTGGAACATGTGAACTTTCATGTGCCTTAATAACAAACTTGTATGCCATCTGTAAATACTAATACATTGTTAAATTACGAGCCTAGTTGGTTTAGCCATGGAAAAAGACAGGAACCTGGACATGCCGAGATATGAGTTTGGATTGGTCTGCCATGTAGCACGTATCTTTCTATAACATGAGCTGCTCAGTATGTGTAGGTAATCCTTTCTAACACAGCTTTTTTTAAAGATATTGTGAAGAACTGCAAAAGTGTTGATAATGCCGTCCACTTTCTGGAGGACCGAGTTTGAAAATCAGTGGAATGCCCGATGGAAGCAGAGTATGATAGCTCCGGATTACATCTTCAAACTAAGGGCAACCATTACGCAGTTGGGCAGTTCAATGGTGAGAAATGTCTCTGTCCCTGGAGCAAAAATGTTGTGCTATCCAGGAGCACAAGTGCAGGACATCAATAAGCTGCTCCCAAACATTTTAAACCTGCATCAGGAAATTGTGTCTATCATAGTTAATGTGGGATTCAATGACATTATGAAGGGCAGCTCAGAACAGCTGAAGATGGATTTTAAATAACTGATTGGGTCTCTGCTTGACACCAACAAACGCCCCATAATATCTGGCCATGTGACCTCCCTAACTCATGGCATTGAACGTTTCAGCAGACTTTTAGCCTTCAATAACTGGCTACGAGACTATTGCAGCTCTGTGGGTGTAACATTTATTGACAATTTTGATACCTTCTAGAAACAAAGCTTGTTTTATAAGAAGGATGTGATCCACCCAAATTATTTGGGTTCCTGGATCCTTTCACAGCATTATAAGGCTGCGTTGAGACAATGACTCATGTTAAATACTGTTGAAGTAATATGGCTACAGGTTAATCTGCCTCACATAAAGCCCATTCTGGTGGGAAGATGCTATAGACCACAAAGTGCTAATAGTCAATATCTGGATAACGTGTGAAATGCTTGATAATTTATGTGATATCAACAGAGAGGTAATATTTTCTGGGTGATTTAAATATTAACTGGCTTTCATCAAGCTGCCCACTCAAGAAAAAGCTTAAAACTGTAACTAGTGCCTGCAACCTGGTTCAGGTTATCAGTCAACCTACCAGGGTAGTTACAAACAGCACAGGAATGAAATCATCTACATGTATTGATCACATCTTTACTAATGCTACAGAAATGTGCTTCATCGGATGTAGTGATCACAATATAGTAGCCATATCTAGGAAAACCAAAGTTCCAAAGGATGGGCCTAATACAGTGAATAAGAGGTCATACAATAAGTTTTGTAGTGATTCATTTGTTGTTGATGTAAATAATATTTGTTGGTCCGTGGTGTGTAATGAGGAGCAACCAAATGCTGCTAATTCCAGACACTGCACTTGACACATTTATGAAATTGCTAATTCCAGTTACTAATAAGCATGCACCCAAAGTTAATATGACTGTAAAAATGGTTAAATCTCCGTGGATTGATGAGGAATTCAAAAATTGTATGGTTGAGAGGGATGAGGCAAAAGGAATGGCAAATAAGTCTGGCTGCAAAACCCATTGGCAAACGATTGGGAAATGTACTGCAAATTGAGAAATTATGTGACTAAACTGAATAAAAACAAGAAGAAACTATACTATGAAGCAAAGAGAAATGATATAAAGAATGATAGTAAAAAGCTTTGGAGCACCTTAAATGAAATGTTGGGCAAAAAGGCAAACTCAGCTCCATCATTCATTGAATCAGATGGCTCATTCATCACAAAACCCACTGATATTGGCAATTACTGTAATAATATTTTCATTGGCAAAATTACTAAACTTAGGCATGACATCCAAGTATAACTGATCAAATTATGAAAGACAAGCATTGTAATTTTGAATTCCGTAAAGTGAGTATGGAAGAGGTGGAAAAAATATTGTTGTCTATCAACAATGACAAATGGCTGAAAAGAATTGGCATATGTAGAAAAACATACCAGTTTTATTTGAGGACAAACATTTTCACAGCTGCGCCATACAGGTTGCAAAATAAATGGGAAGAGATTTTCGATTTGGCTATTCCGTGGCACATGGTTTATGACCTGATACAAAAAACAACACTTGATTCAACACTTCAAGTTTTTCAATTAAAATTATTACACAAAATTCTTGCCACCAACTGAATGATATATACAGTGGGGAAAAAAAGTATTTAGTCAGCCACCAATTGTGCAAGTTCTCCCACTTAAAAAGATGAGAGAGGCCTGTAATTTTCATCATAGGTACACGTCAACTATGACAGACAAATTGCGGAAAAAAAATCCAGAAAATCACATTGTAGGATTTTTAATGAATTTATTTGCAAATTATGGTGGAAAATAAGTATTTGGTCACCTACAAACAAGCAAGATTTCTGGCCCTCACAGACCTGTAACTTCTTCTTTAAGAGGCTCCTCTGTCCTCCACTCGTTACCTGTATTAATGGCACCTGTTTGAACTTGTTATCAGTATAAAAGACACCTGTCCACAACCTCAAACAGTCACACTCCAAACTCCACTATGGCCAAGACCAAAGAGCTGTCAAAGGACACCAGAAACAAAATTGTAGACCTGCACCAGGCTGTGAAGACTGAATCTGCAGTAGGTAAGCAGCTTGGTTTGAAGAAATCAACTGTGGGAGCAATTATTAGGAAATGGAAGACATACAAGACCACTGATAATCTCCCTCGATCTGGGGCTCCACGCAAGATCTCACCCCTTGGGGTCAAAATGATCACAAGAACGGTGAGCAAAAATCCCAGAACCACACGGGGGGACCTAGTGAATGACCTGCAGAGAGCTGGGACCAAAGTAACAAAGCCTACCATCAGTAACACACTACGCCGCCAGGGACTCAAATCCTGCAGTGCCAGACGTGTCCCCCTGCTTAAGCCAGTACATGTCCAGGCCCGTCTGAAGTTTGCTAGAGTGCATTTGGATGATCCAGAAGAGGATTGGGAGAATGTCATATGGTCAGATGAAACCAAAATAGAACTTTTTGGTAAAACCTCAACTCGTCGTGTTTGGAGGACAAAGAATGCTGAGTTGCATCCAAAGAACACCATACCTACTGTGAAGCATGGGGGTGGAAACATCATGCTTTGGGGCTGTTTTTCTGCAAAGGGACCAGGACAACTGATCCGTGTAAAGGAAAGAATGAATGGGGCCATATATCGTGAGATTTTGAGTGTAAACCTCCTTCCATCAGCAAGGGCATTGAAGATGAAACGTGGCTGGGTCTTTCAGCATGACAATGATCCCAAACACACCGCCCGGGCAACGAAGGAGTGGCTTCGTAAGAAGCATTTCAAGGTGGCCTAGCCAGTCTCCAGATCTCAACCCCATAGAAAATCTTTGGAGGGAGTTGAAAGTCTGTGTTGCCCAGCGACAGCCCCAAAACATCACTGCTTTAGAGGAGATCTGCATGGAGGAATGGGCCAAAATACCAGCAACTGTGTGTGAAAACCTTGTGAAGACTTAGAGAAAACGTTTGACCTGTGTCATTGCCAACAAAGGGTATATAACAAAGTATTGAGAAACTTTTGTTATTGACCAAATACTTATTTTCCACCATAATTTGCAAATAAATTCATTAAAAATCCTACAACATTTTGTCTGTCATAGTTGACGTGTACCTATGATGAAAATTACAGGCCTCTCTCATCTTTTTAAGTGGGAGAACGTGCACAATTGGTGGGTGACTAAATACTTTTTTCCCCCACTGTATGTGGGGCATACAACAATCTCAGCTCTGTAGATTTTGCTGTGAATAGACAGAATCACTAGATATTTTATTCTGGTATTGCCCCTATATAACTTGTTTCTGGTCACAGGTTCAGGAATGGTAAAATAAATCACATTCACTTAAAATGAACATTACAAATACATTGAGGGAAAAAAGTATTTGATCCCCTGCTGATTTTGTACGTTTGCCCACTGACAAAGACATGACCAGTCTATAATTTTAATGATAGGTTTATTTGAACAGTGTGAGACAGAATAACAACGAAAAGAAATACAGAAAAACGCATGTCAAAAATGTTATAAATAGATTTGCATTTTAATGAGGGAAATAAGTATTTGACCCCTCTGCAAAACATGACTTAGTACTTGGTGGCAAAACCCTTGTTAGCAATCACAGAGGTCAGAGGTTTCTTGTAGTTGGTCACCAGGTTTGCACACATCTCAGGAGGGATTTTGTTCCACTCTTTTCAGATCTTCTCCAAGTCATTTAGGTTTCGAGGCTGACATTTGGCAACTCGAACCTTCAGCACCCTCCACAGATGTTCTATGGGATTAAGGTCTGGAGACTGGCTAGGCCACTCCAGGACCTTAATGTGCTTCTTCTTGAGCCACTCCTTTGTTGCCTTGGCCGTGTGTTTTGTGTCATTGTCATGATAGAATACCCACCCACGACCCATTTTCAATGCCCTGGCTGAGGGAAGGAGGTTCTCACCCAAGATTTGACGGTACATGGCCCCGTCCATCGTCCCTTTGATGCGGTGAAGTTGCCCTGTCCCCTTAGCAAAAAAACACCCCCAAAGCATAATGTTTCCACCTCCATGTTTGATGGTGGGGATGGTGTTCTTGGGATCGGCAGCATTCCTCCTCCTCCAAACACGGCGAGTTGAGTTGATGCCAAAGAGCTCGATTTTGGTCTCATCTGACCACAACATTTTCACCCAGTTCTCCTCTGAATCATTCAGATGTTCATTGGCAAACTTCAGACGGGCCTGTATATGTGCTTTCTTGAGCAGGGGGACCTTGCGGGCGCTGCACGATTTCAGTCCTTCATGGCGTAGTGTGTTACCAATTGTTTTCTTGGTGAGTATGGTCCCAGCTGCCTTGAGATCATTGACAAGATCCTCCCGTGTAGTTCTGGGCTGATTACTCACCATTCTCATGATTATTGCAACGCCACGAGGTGAGATCTTGCATGGAGCCCCATGCCAAGGGATATTCTCCTTTCCCCCTTCTGATAACCAGCTGGCGAATCGCATCTCTGCGTGTCTGGCAGACATATCAGTATGGATGACGGATCACCACCTCAAGCTGAACCTTGGCAAGATGGAGCTGCTCTTCCTCCCGGGGAAGGACTGCCTGTTCCATGATCTCGCCATCACGGTTGACAACTCTGTTGTGTCCTCCTCCCAGAGTGCGAAGAGCCTTGGCGTGACCCTGGACAACACCCTGTCGTTCTCCGCTAACATCAAGGCGGTGACCCGATCCTGTAGGTTCATGCTCTACAACATTCGGAGAGTACGACCCTGCCTTACACAGGAAGCGGCACAGGTCCTAATCCAGGCACTTGTCATCTCCCGTCTGGATTACTGCAACTCGCTGTTGGCTGGGCTCCCTGCCTGTGACATTAAACCCCTACAACTCATCCAGAATGCCGCAGCCCGTCTGGTGTTCAACCTTCCCAAGTTCTCTCACGTCACCCCGCTCCTCCGCACACTCCACTGGCTTCCAGTTGAAGCTCGCATCTGCTACAAGACCATGGTGCTTGCCTACGGAGCTGTGAGGGGAACGGCACCTCCGTACCTTCAGGCTCTGTTCAGTCCCTACACCCAAACGAGGGCACTGCATTCATCCAACTCTGGCCTGCTGGCTCCCCTACCTCTGCGGAAGCATAGTTCCCGCTCAGCCCAGTCAAAACTGTTCGCTGCCCTGGCACCCCAATGGTGGAACAAGCTCCCTCACGACGCCAGGACAGCGGAGTCACTCACCACCTTCCGGAGACATTTGAAACCCCACCTCTTTAAGGAATACCTTGGATAGGATGAAGTAATCCTTCTACTCATTCAGTCCGGTTTGGTGCATGAATGTTTGACGTAGTGCTGCAAAAGAAGGTCCACCATTGCTTGGTACTTCTGACAGTCCAAAGTACCTTTATCCATGTATGATGTCATTTTCATTGCATTAGTTCGTTTTTTCAGCACTTGCACTTTTGTTGAGTGCTTGTTCCCGTCCAACTCCATCAAAACTTTTTGCAGCACCTCAAATGTGTACTTCAGGGCTTTTGGGTAGCTCAAGTTCGGCCAACAGTATATCAGGCCAAGTAACGATGCACAAGCATTTGCAACATCTCCCAGCTCTTGCAGCACTTCCAACACCCTCAACTATGATGCCAACGTCCTCTGGGGGATCCATAGCCTCGGCTCCTTCCTTTTTTGATGACATACATTCCAATGACAGTGTCCTCCATTTTTTTCTTTGCACCAAGGTCAGTGTCCTTATGATTTCACACCCTGCTTCTCCCTCTTTCTTTATAAACACACTCATCCGTTTCATTGTGATCCAGTTGGGACATGAAAGTCCACAGCAATGGTACTGTGATGATGCGAGTAAATACGGCATTTTTTCCTGAAACATTTAGAGATATAAAAAATTAAAAAACAAGACTATACAAGATTATAAAAATGATTTTTTAAACGAAGAAAGTAATGGTTTACCTCAGTCTGAGAAAACAGAGCTGGCCATCTGCCTTTGATCTCTGAAATGAAGGGCATGCCTTGAATTACTTCTTGCCTCCTGTAGGTTCTATCCATTTATTATTTTAACACCTGGTGGTTATTCCTTTTTTTTTTTTTACCTCAGACAGCCTGCCTTTCTTCTTCAAGACTGTCCTTTGTTTCCCCAACTGGATAAGCAGGACAGTAGTTCACTTCTACTTTCCGCGGCTTTCTTCGCTTGGTTTGGACCTGAGCTACCGGCACCATGTTTTTTGCTTGAGAGGAATTGATGCTGAACTCAGGACAGCCAATGTTCCTCAGTCTTGTGCGGAGGTTTGCCATTTTGTACTTCCTACCAATCTTCCACCCATAGATCCCTGCTCCTTTAAACAAGGATGCCTCTTAATCAATGCCTCAGCCGCTTCATCAAATTCTGCACTTGAAGGATAAGCTTTTGTACTTTACGATTTTCTGACGCCAAGCCATCTAGAATGTCAGACTTCAGTTTGGAACTGGGGTGTACAAGAGTAAACAACTTCTTAGAAATAAACAAACCAAGTTCGACATGCACTATTCCCTTTTTGGTAGCAGTCTTAGATCTGGAAAAAGTTCCTGATATCTCTGGCGGTGCCCTGAGATTTTTTCACTCCAAGTAAGCAACTAACTTCATCAGTATGTACAGAGGCAACAACTAGTTCTACTATATCTTTCAACTCTAAAATCAACTGCCATGCAGGTTCATCAGTAGGTACAAGTCTCCCAACCCAAAAAGGAAGAAAACCTCAGCAAACACCAATTTTCATGCGCTTTGCCACCTATTGTCATTTTATTTTGAAATGTGCGTGGTACCAAATGGGAGCGGTTTGTATTTTCTCCCTATTTGTATGGAAATGCCAGAATTAACACATTAAGGTGATCAAGAGTGAACAACTTCTTAGAAATAAGCAATCCAGTCCAAGTTCGACATGCACTATTCCCTCAAAAAGATCACGCACAATGTCAGGGGGGGGGGTACCCAGTAGTGACGTCAAAAGTGAGTAAGGGCGTCAGTCAAAACACAAGCTTTTTTTTCACCCCCAAAAGCAGCTTACCCCTGAGCTGCTGTGAGGGTGCCATTGCTTTGTAATGCATGATTGTGTCTTCTCTAGTTCCACTTCATAGGTGAACTGAGGTATGGAGAAGTCTTTCGGCCATGGCAGAGATCAAAAGGGATGACACTGAAGATGTAGATTCAGGGGAGGTGAGGGATGTCTGCGTCTGCTGATGTAAAGGAGGAGCTCTCGTCTAAGGCCATGGAGTTTAGCAGAAAGACAAGAGCTGCCCTCTGGGGTTAGTTGTTAAATAGATTACATTGATTGTACCCTTGTCTTGTATTTCTGAAGTAGATGTCAAGTTCATGAACTCATCGTCAAACTCAATATCTTTGAACTGAAGTCCAAATTCTCCTGACATGCAAAACTGTCTTTGAATCTCAATTTTTGAGTTCATCATCCACAGTGTTCCAGAGGCCAGAGTACGTTTCGAAGCGTCGCCAGTCCCAAAAATGATTCTGAGTGTCACAGGCATCCTGATATCTATTCTGAAAGGACAGGGAGAAATGACAAAACTGTGACACACGTGAAACATTAAAACAACTTCAGCATTTGACGTTTTACGCTTCTCAATACCTGCCACGTGTATACATCTTTTCAAGGTGTTTGAATGGTTCCAACGTTGTAGTTAACCGAAGGATACTGGTCTGCAAGTTCCTTTACATCAATCAAGACGACCTCTCTTGTTGGATGCAACTCAAAGGCTCTGAGGTGCTCCCTATACCATGAGGATAGTTTTCTCACAATAAAAAAAATGTGTCTTTCAAAATACACATTTGAATGATCTCTGAGAATTCTGGCAGTCCACCAACTGATCCATGCACAACTATCATGCATTTTTTTTGTAGAGAATGCCATTACTAGAGTCACTATTGGTAAGGCTAACTGCAGTTATATCCCAAAATGTCTGACGGAGTGTAAGTGCAACATCCTCTTTCATAACATCAATGGGGACTGTTGAGACTCGCTCCACCTCCAGTAAGGATTTTTCATTACTAGGTATGTGCACATGATAGGCCACTTTTAGCTGATGTTTTGTTGCCAAGGACAATGCTATGTTTTTGAAGATGTTTTTGTGCCTAACAATCTGTTTGGCATCAAAGCGCATTGTCCAGAGCGTAACAAGGGTGACCGAAGAGCTTTATCATTCCTGGATAATGTTCCAGAAAAGTATGTTTTTGGTAGCAGTCTTAGATCTGGAAAAAGTTCCTGATATCTCTGGCGGTGCCCTGAGATTTTTTCACTCCAAGTAAGCAACTAACTTCATCAGTATGTACAGGGGCAACAACTAGTTCTACTATATCTTTCAACGCTAAAATCAACTGCCATGCAGGTTCATCAGTAGGTACAAGTCTCCCAACCCAAAAAGGAAGAAAACCTCAGCAAACACCAATTTTCATGCGCTTTGCCACCTATTGTCATTTTATTTTGAAATGTGCGTGGTACCAAATGGGAGCGGTTTGTATAATCTCCCCATTTGTATGGAAATGCCAGAATTAACACATTAAGGCGATCAAGAGTGAACAACTTCTTAGAAATAAGCAATCCAGTGCAAGTTCGACATGCACTATTCCCTCAAAAAGATCACGCACAATGTCAGGGGGGTACCCAGTAGTGACGTCAAAGTGAGTAAGGCTGTCAGTCAAAACACAAGCTTTTTTTTCACCCCCAAAGCAGCTTACCCTTTTCTCCTGAACTGCTGTGAAACACATCTGGTGAAAAGCTTTAGCTCTGAGATTGAATGCTCCTGATTTCACTTCCTTCAACTGCACGTCTGAGTGCTGAGCTGCACAAAAGCGACAGAAAAAAAATGATCCAGAGTAATTCTCAACAAATCCAGCTGTACTGTGCCCTTGATTAACGCCCCAAGATGTGGAATAAATATCCCTTGTTGTTCTAAGGCCACAAGATCATGCAAAAGAGACACTAATAACTTCTTATGACCATGTGTCTTTTCATTGTAACTTTTGCTTAATACTTATTTTCCACCATAATTTGCAAATAAATTCATTAAAAATCCTACAATGTGATTTTCTGGAAAAAAAATTCTCATTATGTCTGTCATAGTTGACGTGTACCTATGATGAAAATTACAGGCCTCTCTCTTCTTTTTAAGTGGGAGAACTTGCACAATTGGTGGCTGACTAAATACTTTTTTCTCCACTGTATGTTCGTATGAAAATAAGAATTCTGAAACATGCAAGTGATAGTTTCAAACCTCTTCAAGTGGTTGTTATTATGGGGAAAGTAATCTCTTGCAGAAGCTATGACACTCTGTGGACAAAGATGGCAGCTAAATGTTACCAGCTCAGTACTCACTTTAGAGGATTCTTTAGCATGAGATCTGGACAAATGACTTTTAAGAGCATTCCATGCAGGTGGATGTCTTGTGGAGATGAATGTCGTCGGATAGTATGACCAAAGATATTCACCACAATTAGGTGTATTTCAGTTCCGTAAATTCCGTAAAATACTGAACAGTTATAATCCTAGTGTTATCAAAAATATATAGTAATATAAAATATATAATGTGGTCGTCACTATAAGCGCACGACTACACGAAATTTAGGAGGATGGCAAAGGATTATCAAATTCAATTAGTAAAGAGCCAAAAGTAATGATTCCACTTCCTTGTTTACACCGTGCCAGACTGAGCACGTGCAGGATAGGACACTCTTTATTTGTCTTTCGCAATTTAAATAATGAAATTACGTCGATTCTAGTAATGTCCTGGAAGTAATACGGACATGCGACTATATTATCTACGTTTAATGGAACTGGTTTAATTTAAATGTCAAGTGTGTTTATTTCGTAATTGAGACATATAAATATAATTTAATACTAACAACTTTCTGGTTTCTTTTTTTTGTGTGTAGGAAAGGAAGACCCAGAGTTACCTCTGCTGCAGAAGATAAGTTCATTAGAGTTACCAGCCTCAGAAATTGCAGCCCAAATAAATGCGTCACAGAGTTCAAGTAACAGACACAATTCAACATCAACTGTTCAGAGGAGACTGTGTGAATAAGGACTTCATGGTCAAAATGCTGTAAAGAAAGCACTACTAAAGGACATCAATAAGAAGAAGAGACTTACTTGGGCCAAGAAACACAAGCAATGGACATTACCAGTCAAACGTTTGGACACACCTACTCATTCAAGGATTTTTCTTTATTTTGACTTTTTTACATTGTAGAATAATAGTGAAGACATCAAAACTATGAAATAACACATATGGAATCATAGAGTAACCAAACAAGTGTTAAACAAATCAAAAAATATTTTTTATATTTGAGATTTTTCAAATAGCCACCCTTTGCCTTGATGACAGCTTTGCACACTCTTGGCATTCTCTCAACAAACTTCATGAGGGAGTCACCTGGAATGCATTTCAATTAACAGGTGTGCCTTCTTAAAAGTTAAGTTGTGGAATGTATTTCCTTCTTAATGCGTTTGAGCCAATCAGTTGTGTTGTGACAAGGTAGGGGGGGGGGTGTGTGTACAGAAGATAGCCCTATTTGGTAAAAGACCAGGTCCATACTATGGCAAGAACAGCTCAAATAAGCAAAGAGAAATGACAGTCCATCATTACTTTAAGACATGAAGGTCAGTCAATACGGAACATTTCAAGTACTTTGAAAGTTTCTTCAAGTGCAGTCAAGCGCTATTGTAATGAATACTCAGGGAGGTGTAGATTCACACGCAGAGCGCGGCAGGTGTTTATTTCGCCTTCGCAGAAGTCAGGAATCGTGGTCACAGGCAGGCAATGGTCATACACAGGCAGGCAAACAGGCAGGAGAATCAAAAACTAGGACTGAAGGCTAAAACTGGTTCTCACAAACGAGCTAGAAAAAGGCTTAGTAGAGTCAAAACGAACAATACAGGCACAAACAGAATGAACCGAACTAAATAAGGAGCTAAAGAGACCAGGTGAGTAACAAACACAGGTGAAATCAATGAAGAAAAATGAAACAAGAACACAAAGAAACAGGGCTACATTCAAGAACACAAAGAAACAGGGCTACGTTCAAGAGCACAAAGAAACAGGGCTACATTCAAGAACACATGGTTGACTAAGAAAATAAATACAGAACTTTATAGCTATGATGAAACTGGCTCTCATGAGGACCGCCACAGGAATGGAAGACCCAGAGTTAACTCTGCTGCAGAGGATAAGTTCATTAGAGTTACCAGCCTAAGAAATTGCAGCCCAAATAAATGCTTCAGAGAGTTAAAGTAACAGACACATCTCAACATCAACTGTTCAGAGGGGACTGTGTGAATCAGGCCTTCATGGTCAAATTGCTGCAAAGACACCACTACTAAAGGACACCAATAAGAAGAAGAGACCTGCTTGGGCCGAGAAACACGAGCAATGGACATTAGACAGGTGGAAATCTGTCCAAAATTTTTGGTTCCAACCGCCGTGTCTTTGTGAGACGCTGTGTGGGTGAATGGATGATCTCCGCATGTGTAGTTCCCACCGTAAAGCATGGAGGAAAAGGTGTTATGGTGTGGGTGTGCTTTGCTGGTGACACTGTCAGTGATTTATTTAGAATTCAAGGCACACTTAACCAGCATGGCTACCACAGCATTCTGCAGCGATAGACCATCCCATCTGGTTTGGGCTTAGTTGGATTATCATTTGCTTTTCAACAGGACAACGACCCAACACACCTCCAGACTGTGTAAGGTCTATTTTACCAAGGAGAGTGATGGAGTGCTGAATCAGATTACCTGTCCTTCACAATCCCCCGACCTCAACCCAATTGAGATGGTTTGGGATGAGTCGGACCACAGAGTGAAGGAAAACAAGTGCTCAGCATATTGCGGGAACTCCTTCAAGGCTTTTGGAAAAGCATTCCAGGTGAAGTTGGTTGAGATAATGCCAAGAGTGTGCAAAGCTGTCATCAAGGCAAAGGCTGGCTATTTCAAATCAATATTTTCATTTGTTTAACACTTTTTTGGTTAATCCATGATTCCATATGTGTTATTTCATAATGTTGATGTCTTCACTATTATTCTACAATGTAGAAAATAGTCAAAATAAAGAAAAACCCTGGAATGAGTACGTATGTCCAAACTTTTGACTGGTAGTACTGTATATAAACTCAGTATGACTTTTTCAGGACCCTGTCTTTCAAAGATGATTCGTAGAAATCCAAATAACTTCACAGATTTTCATTGTAAAGGGTTTAAACACTATTTCCCATGCTTGTTCAATTAACCATAAACAATTAATGAACATGCACCTGTGGAACGGTCGTTAAGACACTAACAGCTTACAGACGGTAGGCAATTAAGGTCACAGTTATGAAAACTTAGGACACTAAAGAGGCCTTTCTACTGACTCTGAAAAACACCAAAATAAAGATGCCCAGGGTCCCTGCTCATCTGCGTGAACATGCCTTAGGCATGCTGCAAAGAGGCATAAGGACTGCAGATGTGGCCAGGACAATAAATTGCAATGTCCGTACTGTGAGACGCCTAAGACAGCGCTACAGGGAGACAGGATGGACAGCTGATCATCCTCGCAGTGGCAGACCACGTGTAACAACACCTGCACAGGATTGGTACATCCCAACATCACACCTGCAGGACAGGTACAGGATTGCAACAACAACTTCCCGAGTTACACCAGGATCGAACAATCCCTCCATCAGTGCTCAGACTGTCCGCAATAGGCTGAGAGAGGCTGGACTGAGGGCTTGTAGGCCTGTTGTAAGGCAGGTCCTCACCAGACATCACCGGCAACAATGTCGCCTATGGGCACAAACCCACCGTTGCTGGACCAGACAGGACTGGCAAAAAGTGCTCTTCAGTGACGAGTCGCGTTTTTTTCTCACCAGGGGTGATGGTCGGATTCGCGTTTATCGTTGAATAAATGAGCGTTACACCGAGGCCTGTACTCTGGAGCGGGATCGATTTGGAGGTGGATCATCGGACTGAGCTTGTTGTCATTGCAGGTAATCTCAATGCTGTGCGTTACAGGGAAGACATCCTCCTCCCTCATGTGGTACCCTTCCTGCAGGCTCATCCTGACATGACCCTCCAGCAAGACAATGCCACCAGCCATACTTCTCGTTCTGTCCGTGATTTCCTGCAAGACAGGAATGTCAGTGTTCTGCCATGGCCAGCGAAGAGTCCGGATCTCAATCCCATTGAGCACGTCTGGCACCTGTTGGATCGGAGGGTGAGGGCTAGGGCCATTCCCCCCAGAAATGTCTGGGAACTTGCAGGTGCCTTGGTGGAAGAGTGGGGTAAAATCTCACAGCAAGAACTGGCTAATCTGGTGCAGTCCATGAGGAGGAGATGCACTGCAGTGCTTAATGCAGCTGGTGGCCAAACCTGATACTGACTGTTACTTTTGATTTTGACCCCGCCTTTGTTCAGGGACACATTATTCAATTTCTGTTAGTCACATGTCTGTGGAACTTGTTCAGTTTATGTCTCAGTTGTTGAATCTTATTATGTTCATACAAATATTTACACATGTTAAGTTTGCTGAAAATAAACACAGTTGACAGTGAGAGGACAGTGAGGTTATATATATATATATATATATATATATATATATATATATATACAGTGGGGAGAACAAGTATTTGATACACTGCTGATTTTGCAGGTTTACCTACTTACAAAGCATGTAGAGGTCTGTAATTTTTATCATAGGTACACTTCAACTGTGAGAGACTGTATCTAAAACAAAAATCCAGAAAATCACATTGTATGATTTTTAAGTAATTAATTTGCATTTTATTGCATTACATAAGTATTTGATACATCAGAAAAGCAGAACTTAATATTTGGTACAGAAACCTTTGTTTGCAATTACAGAGATCATAAGTTTCCTGTAGGTCTTGACCAGGTTTAAACACACTGCAGCAGGGATTTTGGCCCACAGACCTTCTCCAGATCCTTCAGGTTTCGGGGCTGTCGCTGGGCAATACGGACTTTCAGCTCCCTCCAAAGATTTTATATTGGGTTCAGGTCTGGAGACTGGCTAGGCCACTCCAGGACCTTGAGATGCTTCTTACGGAGCCACTCCTTAGTTGCCCTGGCTGTGTGTTTCGGGTCGTTGTCATGCTGGAAGACCCAGCCACGACCCATCTTCAATGCTCTTACTGAGGGAAGGAGGTTGTTGGCCAAGATCTCGCGATACATGGCCCCATCCATCCTCCCCTCAATACGGTGCAGTCATCCTGTCCCCTTTGCAGAAAAGCATCCAAAAATAATTATGTTTCCACCTCCATGCTTCACGGTTGGGATGGTGTTCTTGGGGTTGTACTCATCCTTCTTCTTCCTCCAAACACGGCGAGTGGAGTTTAGACCAAAAAGCTCTATTTTTGTCTCATCAGACCACATGACCTTCTCTCATTCCTCCTCTGGATCATCCAGATCAGGTCATTGGCAAACTTCAGACGGGCCTGGACATGTGCTGGCTTGAGCAGGGGGACCTTGCGTGCGCTGCAGGATTTTAATCCATGACGGCGTAGTGTGTTACTAATGGTTTTCTTTGAGACTGTGGTCCCAGCTCTTTTCAGGTCATTGACCAGGTCCTGCCGTGTAGTTCTGGGCTGATCCCTCACTTTCCTCATGATCATTGATGACCCACGAGGTGAGATCTTGTATGGAGCCCCAGACCGAGGGTGATTGACCGTCATCTTGAACTTCTTCCATTTTCTAATAATTGCGCCAACAGTTGTTGCCTTCTCACCAAGCTGCTTGCCTATTGTCCTGTAGCCCATCCCAGCCTTGGGCAGGTCTACAATTTTATCCCTGATGTCCTTACACAGCTCTCTGGTCTTGGCCATTGTGGAGAGGTTGGAGTCAGTTTGATTGAGTGTGTGGACAGGTGTCTTTTATACAGGTAACGAGTTCAAACAGGTGCAGTTAATACAGGTAATAAGTGGAGAACAGGAGGTCTTCTTAAAGAAAAACTAACAGGTCTGTGAGAGCCGGAATTCTTACTGGTTGGTAGGTGATCAAATACTTATGTCATGCAATAAAATGCAAATTAATTACTTAAAAATCATACAATGTGAATTTCTGGATTTTTGTTTTAGATTCCGTTTCTCACAGTTGAAGTGTACATATGATAAAAATTACAGACCTCTACATGCTTTGTAAGTAGGAAAACCTACAAAATCATTGTTTCTACAGATTGTGAATTTGAAAATAAACATTTTTGCTAAAAGTATTATTATGTTATTTATCGATTGACTATGACTTTTCAGATCACCCAATAATGCTATCTGCAAGGTTAGCTCCAGGTAAATATTGCAATCCTTTAGCCATTCCTGGACCTGTGTCCAAAAACAAGCTACAAATGGACAGTACCAAAACAAATGATCTAATGATTCTGTCTCTTCGCAGCAAAATCTGCAGAGCTGGGAAGATTGTATCCCCCATATAAATAACATTCTATTGGTAGCAAGAATTTTATATAATAATTTAAATAGAAAAATTCTAAGTGCCTTGGAATCGGTACGTAAAAAAAAACAACTCTACTATTTACAGTGGGGAAAAAATTTATTTAGTCAGCTACCAATTGTGCAAGTTCTCCCACTTAAAAAGATGAGAGAGGCCTGTAATTTTCATCATAGGTACAAGTCAACTATGACAGACAAATTGAGGAAAAAAAATCCAGAAAATCACATTGTAGGATTTTTAATGAATTTATTTGCAAATGATGGTGGAAAATAAGTATTTGGTCACCTACAAACAAGCAAGATTTCTGGCTCTCACAGACCTGTAACTTCTTCTTTAAGAGGCTCCTCTGTCCTCCACTCATTACCTGTATTAATGGCACCTGTTTGAACTTGTTATCGGTATAAAAGACACCTGTCCACAACCTCAAACAGTCACACTCCAAACTCCACTATGGCCAAGACCAAAGAGCTGTCAAAGGACACCAGAAACAAAATTGTAGACCTGCACCAGGCTGGGAAGACTGAATCTGCAATAGGTAAGCAGCTTGGTTTGAAGAAATCAACTGTGGGAGCAATTATTAGGAAATGGAAGACATACAAGACCACTGATAATCTCCCTCGATCTGGGGCTCCACGCAAGTTCTCACCCCATGGGGTCAAAATGATCACAAGAACGGTGAGCAAAAATCCCAGAACCACACGGGGGGACCTAGTGAATGACCTGCAGAGAGCTGGGACCAAAGTAACAAAGCCTACCATCAGTAACACACTACGCCGCCAGGGACTCGAATCCTGCAGTGCCAGACGTGTCCCCCTGCTTAAGCCAGTACATGTCCAGGCCCGTCTGAAGTTTGCTAGATTGCATTTGGATGATCCAGAAGAGGATTGGGAGAATGCCATATGGTCAGATGAAACCAAAATATAACTTTTTGGTAAAAACTCAACTTGTCGTGTTTGGAGGACAAAGAATGCTGAGTTGCACCATACCTACTGTGAAGCATGGGGGTGGAAACATCATGCTTTGGGGCTGTTTTTCTGCAAAGGGACCAGGACGACTGATCCGTGTAAAGGAAAGAATGAATGGGGCCATGTATCGTGAGATTTTGAGTGAAAACCTCCTTCCATCAGCAAGGGCATTGAAGATGAAACGTGGCTGGGTCTTTCAGCATGACAATGTTCCCAAACACACTGCCCGGGCAACGAAGGAGTGGCTTCGTAAGAAGCATTTCAAGGTCCTGGAGTGGCCTAGCCAGTCTCCAGATCTCAACCCCATAGAAAATCTTTGGAGGGAGTTGAAAGTCTGTGTTGCCCAGCGACAGCCCCAAAACATCACTGCTCTAGAGGAGATCTGCATGGAGGAATGGGCCAAAATACCAGCAACAGTGTGTGAAAACCTTGTGAAGACTTACAGAAAACGTTTGACCTGTGTCATTGCCAACAAAGGGTATATAACAAAGTATTGAGAAACTTTTGTTATTGACCAAATACTTATTTTCCACCATAATTTGCAAATAAATTCATTAAAAATCCTACTATGTGATTTTCTGGAATTTTATTTCTCATTTTGTCTGTCATTGTTGACGTGTACCTATGATGAAAATTACAGGCCTCTCTCATCTTTTTAAGTGGGAGAACTTGCACAATTGGTGGCTGACTAAATACTTTTTTTCCCACTGTATATGGCTGTCAATTTTTTGGTCCTTACAATTTTTTATTTAGCACAATTTTCTTTAACCAATTATGGTCTTTAATGCAGGGCCGACAGACAAGTTCCTTACTTTTTCCCCTTTCCACTTTCCTCTTCCATTTTTGCGGTAATGCTGCAATTAGTTGGTTGTAATTTTGGGTAGTGCTAACATTTCCATATGCTTTTGTTAGCTGCATGTGCGACAACTCCACCAGTCCTTACTATGATATAATTTACAAAGATTATACCTTCAAAAAAACAAAAACACTTAGCCTACTATTCTGACTTGGCGGTGAACATGTAGCCTACAGCCTATTTTAGAGAATATTGTAAGAGCTTTCATTGTCTGCTTATATGCCCCCTTTATTTATCCTACGGTTCTGACTTGTTGTACAGGGAGAACACTGCAAGAACGGCCCATATTATGAATTATGTCGCTGTACATTTCAAAAGTGCTGAATAAATAGTTATATTGACTTACGTCCGTCCTAGCTCACTCATGAATGTCTTAATCGAAATTACGGATTGCCTCTTATCCGCTCGTCGTTCCCTTATGCCATAGTTTGGACATGTCAATTGTCAGTAGAAACCACATTTGTGAGAAAAAAGCTTTGGTTTATGTCATGACCGTCATTTATGAGATTTGTAAATGTCTTCATTGTCTTTTGTTTGGAGTGCTCCATGTGAGCAATGAGCATGTGTCTGGTTACTCTGTCCTGATAATGTTGATGGAGCGAGCGCACCTGAGCATGCATAGAAGTACCTGACCTACTGCAAAGAAACATATCTGTAGCTCAAGCAGAGATGAGATACAGTTGGAGTCGGAAGTTTGCATACACTTAGGTTGGATTCATTAAAACTCGTTTTTCAACCACTCCACAAATTTCTTGTTAACAAACTATTGTTTTGGCAAGTCGGTTAAGGACATCTACTTTGTGCATGACACAAGTAATTTTTCCTACAATTGTTTACAGACAGATTATTTCCCTTATAATTCACTGTATCACAATTCCAGTGGGTCAGACGTTTACATACACTACGTTGACTGTGCCTTTAAACAGCTTGGAAAATTGCAGAAAACGATGTCATGGCTTTAGAAGCTTCTGATAGGCTAATTGACATCATTTGAGTCAATTGGCGGTGTACCTGTGGATGTATTTCAAGGCCTACCTTCAAACTCAGTGTCTCTTTGCTTGACATCATGGGAAAATCAAAAGAAATCAGACAAGACCTCAGAAAAAAGAATGTAGACCTCCACAAGTCTGGTTCATCATTGGGAGCAATGTCCAAACGCCTGAAGGTACCACATTCATCTGTGCAAACAATAGTAAGCAAGTATGAACACCATGGGACCACGCAGCCGTCATACCGTTCAGGAAGGAGACGCGTTCTGTCTCCTAGAGATGAATGTACTTTGGTGCGAAAAGTGCAGATAAATCCCAGAACAACAGCAAAGGACCTTGTGAAGGTGCTGGAGGAAACAGGTACAGCAAGGAAGAAGCCACTGCTCCAAAACCGCAATAAAATAGCCAGACTACGGTTTGCAACTGCATATGGGGTCAAAGATCGTACTTTTTGGAGAACAAAAATAGAACTGTTTGGCCATAATGACCATCGTTATGTTTGGAGGAAAAAGGGGGATGCTGTCAAGCCGAAGAACAACATCCCAACCGTGAAGCACGGGGGTGGCAGCATCATGCTGTGGGGGTGCTTTGCTGCAGGAGGGACTGGTGCACTTCACAAAATAGATGGCATCATGAGGAAGGAAAATTATGTGGTTATATTAAAGCAACATCTCAAGACATCAGTCAGGAAGTTAAAGCTTGGTCGCAAATGGGTCTTCCAAATGGACAATGACCCCAAGCATACCTCCAAAGTTGTGGCAAAATGGCTTAAGGACAACAAAGTCAAGGTATTGGAGTGGCTATCACAAAGCCCTGACCTCAATCCTATAGAAAATGTGTGGGCAGAACTGAAAGAGCGTGTGCGAGCAAGGAGGCCTACAAACCTGACTCAGTTACACTAGCTCTGTCAGGAGGAATGGCCCAAAATTCACCCAACTTATTGTGGGAAGCTTGTGTAAGGCTACCCGAAACGTTTGACCCAAGTTAAACAATTTAAAGGCAATGCTACTAAATACTAATTGAGTGTATGTAAACTTCTGACCCACTGGGAATGTGATTAAATAAATACTATCTGAAATCAATCATTCTCTCTACTATTATTCTGACATTTCACATTCTTAAAATAAAGTGGTGATCCTAACTGACCTAAGACAGGGTATTTTTACTAGGATTAAATGTCAGGAATTGTGAAAAACTGAGTTTAAATGTATTTGGCTGAGGTGTATGTAAACTTCCGACTTCAACTGTATGTATTTATCTTGGTGGAGCACTGAGTTGTGAGATGGAGAACTGATAGCCATGAGACAAGGTTGAAGAATGCTATTTCTATGAATCCTTTTTCAAATAGTATTGAATTATTGCAAGCACTTAGAAATGAACGATTCAACACAACCAGACATGAATTATCCTTTTTCATAGCCACTAGCATGCCGAATCTCAGCCTTAACTTATTCTTAGAGAGAGAGAGAGAGAGAGAGAGAGAGAGAGAGAGAGAGAGAGAGAGAGAGAGAGAGAGAGAGAGAGAGAGAGAGAGAGAGAGAGAGAGAGAGAGAGAGAGAGAGAGAGAGAGAGAGAGAGAGAGAGAGAGAGACAGACAGACAGACAGACAGACAGACAGACAGACAGACAGACAGACAGACAGACAGACAGACAGACAGGCAGGCAGGCAGGCAGGCAGGCAGGCAGGCAGGCAGGCAGGCAGGCAGGCAGGCAGGCAGGCAGGCAGGCAGGCAGGCAGGCAGGCAGGCAGGCAGGCAGGCAGGCAGGCAGGCAGGCAGGCAGGCAGGCAGGCAGGCAGGCAGGCAGGCAGGCAGGCAGGCAGGCAGGCAGGCAGGCAGGCAGGCAGGCAGGCAGGCAGGCAGGCAGGCAGGCAGGCAGGCAGGCAGGCAGGCAGGCAGGCAGGCAGGCAGGCAGGCAGGCAGGCAGGCAGGCAGGCAGGCAGGCAGGCAGAGTTGGAGTGTCTAAAAATCTGTATAGCATTACACCATAATTCATGGTCGACTGGTCCAGTGGATTACTATCTAGAGTATTTATTTCCCTATCCATCCGTGGGCTGTTGATCTTGGGTGCCACAACCAGGACTTATGTGGGGCTGTTGGCTGTTGGTGTCGGCTCAGACTCAAGAAGGTGGCAGCCATATTTATTTGGTCACGATGCACACAAATGGCCAGTCTGGACCACAGCCTGGGCTCTGAGGCCCTGAAAACTGTCTGGTCCAACTCATCAACATCCTCCCCATCCACAGTCTCATCTGCCACCACGCCAAGAACCAACAACAGGGTCTTTATTTACTCAGGTATTTAGGGCCCTTAGTGAGGTGTGGAAAGGGTAGTGTTGGAGTGTTTACCCTCCCCAGGCATGGTAATGGCTCCCCTCCTCCGGGGCTGGGGAAATGTTCCAATAACTCTGGAAATTGGTACAAGCTGTTATGCGGCACAATCCAATCACCTATTTTACCACCTGCTTGACCTGACACATGCCTGTTTTTACCTCTACTTTTAGTCCATCAACAGAAGTTTCAGCGTATTCCCTTCCTCTTTCCTCCGGCCTTTGAAAAGGAAATAACATTATTGTGAGTTCCTTGCTAGAGGAAGTTTGATCATACGTTGTTTTGCACAAATATGTTTTTTATGAGTCGTATTGATATGGAAGAATACTGTTTGGCTCGCTTTCTTTTTTTATGTATTTTTTTATTTTTATTTCACCTTTATTTATCCAGCTAAGCCAGTTTGTGAACAAGTTCTCATTTACAACTGCGACCTGGCCAAGATAAAGCAAAGCAGTGCGATAAAAACAACAACACAGAGTTACGTATGGGGTAAACAAAACATAAAGTCAGAAATACAACAGAAAATATATATACAGTGTGTGCAAATGTAGCAAGTTATGGAGGTAAGGCAATAAATAGGCCATAGTGCAAAATAATTACAATTTAGTATTAACACTGGAATGATAGATGTGCAAGAGATGATGTGCAAATAGAGATACTGGGGTGCAAATGAGCAAAACAAATAACAATATGGGGATGAGGTAGTTGGGTGGGCTAATTTCAGATGGGCTGTGTACAGGTGCAGTGATAGATAAGGTGCTCTGACAACTGATGCTTAAAGTTAGTGAGGGAGATAAGAGTCGCCAGCTTCAGAGATTTTTGCAGTTCGTTCCAGTCATTGGCAGCAGAGAACTTGAAGGAATGGCGGCCAAAGGAAGTGTTGGCTTTGGGGATGACCAGTGAGATATACCTGCTGGAGCGCATACTATGGGTGGGTGTTGCTATGGTGACCAATGAGCTAAGATAAGGCGGTGATTTGCCTAGCAGTGATTTATAGATGACCTGGAGCCAGTGGATTTGGTGACGAATATGTAGTGAGGACTAGCCAACGAGAGCGTACAGGTCACAGTGGTGGGTAGTATATGGGGCTTTGGTGACAAAACGGATGGCACTATGATAGACTACATCCAATTTGCTGAGTAGAGTGTTGGAGGCTATTTTGTAAATGACATCGCCGAAGTCAAGGATCGGTAGGATAGTCAGTTTTACGAGGGCATGTTTAGCAGCATGAGTGAAGGAGGCTTTGTTGCGAAATAGGAAGCCGATTCTAGATTTAACTTTGGATTGGAGATGCTTAATGTGAGTCTGGAAGGAGAGTTTACAGTCTAACCAGACACCTAGGTATTTGTACTTGTCCACATACTCTAGGTCAGACCCGCCGAGAGTGGTGATTCTAGTCGGGTGGGCGGGTGCCAGCAGCGTTCGATTGAAGAGCATGCATTTCGTTTTACTAGTGTTTAAGAGCAGTTGGAGGCTACTGAAGGAGTGTTGTATGGCGTTGAAGCTCGTTTGGAGGATTGTTAACACAGTGTCCAAT
This sequence comes from Coregonus lavaretus, assembly GCF_964263955.1. Classification (NCBI taxonomy): domain Eukaryota; kingdom Metazoa; phylum Chordata; class Actinopteri; order Salmoniformes; family Salmonidae; genus Coregonus; species Coregonus lavaretus. Next base: position 235,099 of record NW_028165494.1, on the reverse strand, counting down.
TAAGGGCCAGATGTATACAAAATGGTGTCGTCTGCGTAGAGGTGGATCTGAGAGTCACCAGCAGCAAGAGCGACATCATTGATATACACAGAGAATAGAGTCGGCCCGATAATTGAACCCTGTGGCATTCCCATAGAGATTGCCAGAGGTCCAGACAACAGGCTCTCCGATTTGACACGTTGAACTCTATCTGAGAAGTAGTTGGTGAACCAGGCGAGGCAGTCATTTGAGAAACAAGGCTATTTAGTCTGCCAATAAGAATGCGGTGGTTGACAGAGTCGAAAGCCTTGGCCAGGTCGATGAAGACGGCTGCACAGTACTGTCTATTATCGATTGCGGTTATAATATCGTTCTTTAAATGTATAAAATGTTTCTATCAAAAGCAGAGACCCCAGGGGTATTCTGTGAATAAAAAAAAAATGCTTCTTATAAGAGAAATGTGTCTATGGTCATGTTTTATTAACTTTTCTCCATGTACCTAATTATTCATGATTTTGTTTTAAAGAAAATAACAAGGAACTATTGCAGAATATGTTTAATTCGTTTTTTTCAAGCTTTGTATCATGTTATACTGTATGTTTGCTAATTATGTTTGCAAAAATCTATGCATATGATCAGTTAATTCGGTTTGATGTGGTTATCAGTCAAATTAACGGTTTCAAATTAATATTCTGATACATCATTAATCCTCACCACTTTTCAAAAGGAAATGATAAAAGTTCTAGTTTTGTAATCAAGGTACTGTACATGTTTTTATTCAACTCCCCTGGAGGCTGGGTAACTTTGTATAAGACTGAAATGGGGACGACAACCAAAATCTGTTTTATGAAAGACGTCAAGATGATGGCAGATGATGATGGTGACGTGTGTTGTGTGTGTGTGTGTGTGTGTGTGTGTGTGTGTGTGTGTTTGTGTGTGTGTGTGTGTGTGTGTGTGATGATGATGACAACAATGAGGTCAATGTGGACTAGAACCCACCAGTCCCCCTCATCCAGAGGAAATAGTTCATCGAGTCATCTTCCTTCAGACAGAAACATCTCTAGGCTACCTGTTTGTCTGTCCCAAGGCGCCAGGGCTACACAAACCTCATTATACTGTTTAGAATAATAACGTTCCTTGGAGGAGACCAGCTTTGTGCCATTATCCTCAACACAATGAACCGTCTGCCACCAGACCCAATAAAACCCTTAATCCAAATCACATCGAAGGAAGAAAAGCAGGATTTTAAAGTGTGAAATCAGTCACTCTTTCTCTCTCTCTCTCTCTCTCTCTCTCTCTCTCTCTCTCTCTCTCTCTCTCTCTCTCTCTCTCTCTCTCTCCCTCCCTCTCTCTCTCTCTCTCTCTCTCTCTCTCTCTCATCTCTCTCTCTCTCTCTCTCTCTCTCTCTCATCTCTCTCTCTCTCTCTCTCTCTCTCTCTCTCATCTCTCTCTCTCTCTCTCTCTTCCCTCCCTCCCTCCCTCCTCCTCTCTCTCTCTCTCTCTCTCTCTCTCTCTCTCTCTCTCTCCCCCTTCTACTTCTCCCTCATTGAGTATGTTACAGGCACAGGAGGTTGGTGTCACCTTAGTTTGGGAGGATGGGCTGTTGGGAATGTCTGGAGCAGAATGAGTGGAATGCTATCAAATACATCAAAAGCATGATTTCTATTGTGTTTGATGCCATTCCATTCGCTCCGTTCCAGGCATGGTTATGAGCCGTCCTGCCCTTCAGCAGCCTCCTGTGGTAACAGGCCAATCTACGGTTCCATTTAGGCCTGTGTCTGAGGCACAGAATCAAAACGGAATATATAATGAGATCAAACGGTCCCTCTTGGCTTTCCTTGCGAGCGGCGTTCTCGGCTGTATGGTTGTGGAAGTGGCGGCAGGTTTAATCTGAATCTCCGTATGGCGCTAGCAGCAAGTCACCATCTGCATTCGTCGGCTTAGCCCACTGTCACCGCCAGCCTGCCACTGACTTCCTCAGCCATGACAATCACATCCTCTCGCTCTCCTTCCCTCCAGTGAACGAGCAAATCACTTCTCCTGTTTTTTTCTCTGTGGCCTAAATCAACAAACTGTTAGGTCCTTCAGATGGTGAATACTACAGCCCTTCAGATGGTGAATACTACAGCCCTTCAGATGGTGAATACTACAGCCCTTCAGATGGTGAATACTACAGCCCTTCACATAGTGAATACTACAGCCCTTCAGATGGTGAATACTACAGCCCTTCAGATGGTAAATACTACAGCCTTTCACATAGTGAATACTACAGCCCTTCACATATAGAATACTACAGCCCTTCAAATGGTGAATACTACAGCCTTTCACATAGTGAATACTACAGCCTTTCAGATGGTGAATACTACAGCCCTTCACATAGTGAAAACTACAGCCCTTCAGATGGTGAATACTACAGCCTTTCAGATGGTGAATACTACAGCCTTTCACATAGTGAATACTACAGCCTTTCAGATGGTGAATACTACAGCCCTTCAGATGGTGAATACTATAGCCCTTCAGATGGTGAATACTACAGCCCTTCAGATGGTGAATACTACAGCCCTTCAGATGGTGAATACTACAGCCTTTCACATAGTGAATACTACAGCCTTTCAGATGGTGAATACTACAGCCCTTCACATAGTGAAAACTACAGTCCTTCAGATGGTGAATACTACAGCCCTTCAGATGGTGAATACTACAGCCCTTCAGATGGTGAATACTACAGCCCTTCAGATGGTGAATACTACAGCCTTTCACAGAGTGAATACTACAGCCTTTCACATGGTGAATACTACAGCCCTTCAGATGGTGAATACTACAGCCCTTCAGATGGTGAATACTACAGCCCTTCAGATGGTGAATACTACAGCCTTTCACAGAGTGAATACTACAGCCTTTCACATAGTGAATACTACAGCCCTTCAGATGGTGAATACTACAGCCCTTCAGATGGTGAATACTACAGCCCTTCAGATGGTGAATACTACAGCCTTTCACAGAGTGAATACTACAGCCTTTCACATGGTGAATACTACAGCCCTTCAGATGGTGAATACTACAGCCCTTCACATAGTGAATACTACAGCCCCTCAGATGGTGAATACTACAGCCCTTCAGATGGTGAATACTACAGCCTTTCAGATGGTGAATACTACAGCCCTTCAGATGGTGAATACTACAGCCCTTCACATAGTGAATACTACAGCCCTTCAGATGGTGAATACTACAGCCCTTCAGATGGTGAATACTACAGCCTTTCAGATGGTGAATACTACAGCCCTTCAGATGGTGAATACTACAGCCCTTCACATAGTGAATACTACAGCCCTTCACATAGTGAATACTACAGCCCTTCAGATGGTGAATACTACAGCCCTTCAGATGGTGAATACTACAGCCCTTCACATAGTGAATACTACAGCCTTTCTTTTTTAAGAGCATCTGTGTATTGATCTGTTTGTGACTGTGACTGTGTTTTCCTTATACTCATTTGTAATATTTCAATGACTGTAAAAATGCTATTGACCTCAAAGCTAGAATCCACATAAGGTGAAACAGCGTCACAGTTCTCCCCAGCGCTTTTGCTATTGTTTTGGTTTTGTTGATGAAAAGGAGGAGAGGAGTGTCAGGCAGTGTGGTAAAATAAAATTGCAGTACATATTCCGTGATGATGTCGGGGGGGGGGGGGGGGGGGGGAAATATTGTTTGTTGTTTGAAGCAAGTTCTCTATTGTTGTAATATCCCAAATGGACAGTTTCATCAAGTAGGAGTCCAGCAGTAGCCCTTTCCTGCAGTCAAATAACCTAGTGGCCTCATGGGTGGAATGTTATTAATGTTTTTCATAATTTCACAATAAATCAACGTTTATATATTTTTTGATGCCGAAAATCCAGTGTTTCTATGTCAAATGGTTTTGTTATATTTCAGTCTTCTTTGATGTATATAAAGTGTAATTTTGGGATGCAAACTCAAAATTGAATGCATTTCAACTCTTTATCTGACATGGTACAGGTGTCTTCATTTATTAAAGCCCATAACCATGTGTGTGAGGTGTATACTCTTGTATCAACGTAGATTTCTTTAAGACTACCAAGAAACACTCTGTGTGACCCTGATTTAGCCCATTGCAGTAAAAGGTGAAACCAAATTGTTACCACTTCCCTCACATGTACCCTCTACCCAATCACATCCTACAAGATGGGTGTACATTGACCAGTTAATTTGCCTAAGCAATCCACAGAAATGTCCACTACCCTCTTCTAGATTTGTGTCTCTCTAATGAAGAGGACAAGTTGATTGTCACACATCCAGTCAGACAGGACAATTCCAGCTGGTATAAGGCCAATGGGTCACCACACCATCAACAACCAATCAGAGAGGATGATTCTAGCTGGTATAAGGCCTATGGGTCGCACCATCAACGACTGCTTAATTTCAATCGGGCTTCATTTACTTTCTCTCTGGATTCTCCCCCATTCTCCAGGCCCTATCTTGGTCCATTATAACTGTGTGTGTGTGTGTGTGTGTGTGTATGTCTGTGTGTGTGTGTGTGTGTGTGTGTGTGTGTGTGTATGTGATTTGTGTGTATGTGAAGACACTTTAATTAAAAACCCTAGGGAGCAGAGCCATAGCCATTCCTCAGGGTTTCGCCCCCCTTTACAGGGGACATGGGAGAACACTCCTCCCTGACAGGGCTGGTAGTCGATCACCCTTTATAGGGGACATGGGAGAACACTCCTCCCTGACAGGGCTGGTAGTCGATCACCCTTTATAGGGGACATGGGAGAACACTCCTCCCTGACAGGGCTGGTAGTCGATCACCCTTTATAGGGGACATGGGAGAACACTCCTCCCTGACAGGGCTGGTAGTGGATCACCCTTTATAGGGGACATGGGAGAACACTCCTCCCTGACAGGGCTGGTAGTTGATCACCCTTTATAGGGGACATGGGAGAACACTCCTCCCTGACAGAGCTGGTAGTCGATCACCCTTTATAGGGGACATGGGAGAACACTCCTCCCTGACAGGGCTGGTAGTGGATCACCCTTTATAGGGGACATGGGAGAACACTCCTCCCTGACAGGGCTGGTAGTGGATCACCCTTTATAGGGGACATGGGAGAACACTCCTCCCTGACAGGGCTGGTAGTCGATCACCCTTTATAGGGGACATGGGAGAACACTCCTCCATGACAGGCCTGGTAGTGGATCACCCTTTGTAGGGACCATGGGAGAACATTCCTCCCTGACAGGGCTGGTAGTGGATCACCCTTTGTAGGGACCATGGGAGAACACTCCTCCATGACAGGCCTGGTAGTGGATCACCCTTTGTAGGGACCATGGGAGAACACTCCTCCCTGACAGGGCTGGTAGTGGATCACCCTTTGTAGGGACCATGGGAGAACATTCCTCCATGACAGGCCTGGTAGTGGATGATATCAGCCCAGAAGCTCCCAGTCTGGTGCTGACAGGCCTGGGATAGGGTGATGGGGAAGTCATACAGGTTGAACACACCAGGAGAGTTGAACACACCAGGAGAGTTGAACACACCAGGAGAGTTGAACAAACAAGGAGAGTTGAACACACCAGGAGAGTTGAACACAACAGGAGAGTTGAACACACCAGGTGTGTATAGTTCGGGTGGCCATTTGATTACTTGTTCAGCAGTCTTATGGCTTGGGGGTAGAAGCTATTAAGGAGCCTTTTGGACCTAGACTTGGCACTCCGGTACCGCTTGCCGTGCGGTAGCAGAGAGAACAGTCTATGACTTGAGTCTTTGACAATTTTTGGGGCCTTCCTCTGACACCGTCTAGTATATAGGTCCTGGATGGCAGGAAGCTTGGCCCCAGTAATGTACTGGGCCGTACGCACTACCTGGGGACCAATGCCAAATATTTTCAGTCTCCTGGGGAGTAAAAGGAGTTGTCGTGCCCTCTTCACGACTGTCTTGGTGTGTTAGGACCATGATAGTTTGTTGGTGATGTGGACACCAAGGAACTTGAAACTCTCGACCCGCTCCACTACAGCTCTGTCGATGTTAATGGGGCCCTGTTCGGCCCACCTTTTCCTGTAGTCCACGATCAGCTCCTTTGTCTTGCGGACATTGAGGGAGAGGTTGTTGTCCTGGCACCACACTGCCAGGTCTCTTACCTCCTCCCTATAGGCTGTCTCATCGTGTGTCGTCAGCAAATGTAATAATTGTGTTGGAGTCGTGCTTGGCCACGCAGTCGTGGGTGAACAGGGAGTACAGGAGGGGACTAAGCATGCACCCCTGAGGGGCCCCAGTGTTGAGGATCAGCGTGGCAGATGTGTTGTTGCCTACCCTTACCACCTGGGGGCGGCCCATCAGGAAGTCCAGGATCCAGTTGCAGAGGGAGGTGTTTAGATCCAGGGTTCTTATTTTAGTGATGAGCTTTGTGGGCACTATGGTGTTGAACGCTGAGCTGTAGTCAATGAATAGCATTCTCACATAGGTGTTCCTTTTGTCCAGGTGGGAAAGGGCATTGTGGAGTGCGATTGAGATTGCGTCATCTGTGGATCTGTTGGGGCGGTATGCGAATTGGAGTGGGTCTAGGGTTTTCCGGGATGATGGTGTTGATGTGAGCCATGACCAGCCTTTCAAAGCATTTCATGGCTACAGACTTGAGTGCTACGGGAGGTAGTCATTTAGGCAGGTTACCTTCGCTTTCTTGGACACAGGGACTATGGTGGTCTGCTTGAATCATGTAGGTATTACAGATTGGGTCAGGGAGAGGTTGAAAATGTCAGTGAAGACAATTGCAAGTTGGTCAGCGCATGCTCTGACTACACGTCCTGGTAATCCGTCTGGACCCGCGGCCTTGTGAATGTTAACCTGTTTAAAGGTCTTGCTCACATCGACTACGGAGAGCGTGATCACACAGTCGTCCGGAACAGCTGGTGCTCTCATGCATGATTCAGTGTTGCTTGCCTCGAAGCGAGCATAAAAGGCAATTAATGTCAGGAATTGTGAAAAACAGATTTTAAATGTATTTGGCTAAGGTGTATGTAAACTTCCGACTTCAACTGTACATAACAGATTTCACAACATATTAAGTGTGTGCCCTCAGGCCTCTACTCTACTACCACATACCTATAACACAAAATCCATTTGTACGTGTGTATAGTGCGTATTTTATCATGTGTTTTTATGCATGTGTCTATGTTTAGTTACTTAATGTGGAATAGAGTTCTATGTTGTCATGGCTCTATGTAGTACTGTGCGCCTCCCATAGTATGTTCTGGACCTGGGGACTGTGAAGAGACCTCTGGTGGCATGTCTTGTGGGGGTATGCATGGGTGTCCGAGCTGTGTGCCAGTAGTTAAAACAGACAGCTCGGTGCATTCAACATGTCAATACCTCTCACAGATACAAGTAGTGATGAAGTCAATCTCTCCTCCACTTTGAGCCAGGAGAGATTGACATGAATATCATTAATGTTAGCTCTCTGTGTACATCCAAGGGCCAGCCGTGCTGCCTTGTTCTGAGCCAATTGTAATTTTCCCAAGTCCCTCTTTGTGGCACCTGACCACACTACTGAACAGTAGTCTAGGTGCGACTAAACTAGGTTCTGTAGGACCTGCCTTGTTGATAGTGCTGTTAAGAATGCAGAGCAATGCTTTATTTTAGACAGACTTCTCCCCATCCTAGCTACTGTTGAATCAATATGTTTTGACCATGACAGTTTACAGTCCAGGGCTACTCCAAGCAGTTTAGTCTTTTCAACTTGCTCAAATTGCACATTATTTATTACAAGATTTAGTTGAGGTATAGGGTTTAGTGAATGATTTGTCCCAAATACAATGCTTTTAGTTTTTGAAATATTTAGGACTAACTTTTTCCTTGCCACCCATTCTGAAACTAACTGCAGCTCTTTGTGAAGTGTTGCAATCATTTCAGTCGCTGTGGTAGCTGATGTGTATAGTGTTGAGTCATCTGCATACATAGACACACTGGCTTTACTCAAAGCCAGTGGCATGTCGTTAGTAAAGATTGAAAAAAGTAACGGGCCCAGTGGAATTCCTGATTCTACCTGGATTTTGTTGGCGAGGCTTCCATTAAAGAACACCCTCTGTGTTGTCTTAGAGAGGTAACTCTTTATCCACAATATAGCAGGGGGTGTAAAGCCATAAAACATATGTTTTTCCAGCAACAGACTATGATCGATAATGTGAAAAGCCGCACTGAAGTCTAACAAAACAGCCCCCACAATATTTTTATCAGCCAATCATCAGTCATTTGTGTAAGTGCTGTGCTTGTTGAATGTCCTTCCCTATAAGTGTGCTAAAGTTTGTTGTCAATTTGCTTAAATTAAAAATGTTTTCCAAAAGTTTACTAAGGGTTGGTAACAGGCTGATTGGTCGGCTATTTGAGCCAGTTAAGGGAGCTTTACTATTCTTAGGTATGGGAATAACTGTTGCTTCCCTCCAAGCCTGAGGGCACACACTTTCTAGTAGGCTTAGATTGAAGATATGGCAAATATGGCACTTTCGTCCACTATTATCATCAGTAATTTTCCATCCAATTTGTCAGACCCCGGTGGCTTGTCATTGTTGATAGACAACAATCATTGTTTCACCTCTTACACACTTACTTTACAGAGTTCAAAATTACAATGCTTGTCTTTCATAAGTCGGTCAGATATACTTGGATGTGTAGTGTCAGCGTTTGTTGCTGGCATGTGTGACTATGTGTGCAAGTCATTAAAGACATTCACCAGTAATGGTTTAGGACGTGAGAGGGCCTCATGGGCTGCGTTTAGACAGCCAGCTCAATTCTGATCTTTTTTCACTACCTGGTGTTTTGACCAATCAGTTCAGCTCTGAAGAAGATCTGATGTGAAAAGATCTGATATGATTGGTCAAAAGACCAATTATTGGAAAAAATATCTGAATTTTGCTGCTTGTCTAAAAGGAAGCCATAGTGGAAAACAGATCGGAATAAAACAACAACAAAAAAAGTGTTGAGAAAGAAAAGAGCAGAAGTAAAATAAAATAACAGTAGGGAGGCTATATATACAGGGGGGTACCGGTGCAGAGTCAATGTGCGGGGGGCACCGGCTAGTTGAGGTAGTTGAAGGCCTCAATCTGAAGGCCTTGATGTGGGGTTATCCTTTCATAAAGTTACTGACAAACATGTGACTGCAACACAGATTTTCTCATATAAACATGTCATTGCTTATCATGGGACCTCTGATTGAATTGGACCAAATAAACATTGACCAGATGTTTAGGGAAGTTATTGGAATTCCATATGAAATGACAAACAAAAAGTTAAAGTCAATATATTAACAACCCACGTTCCTCTTGAACCAGCCTGTGTCAGTGTGGTCTAAGTCCTGGCTGGTTTAATTTGGACAGGACACACATTGTGCTGAGCTCCCTCTGTCCTGTCACTTGCCTCAACACTCAGCTAGCCAGTCTCCAGTCAGCCATGGGGTCAGTCTCCAGTCAGCCATGGGGCCAGTCTCCAGTCAGCCATGGGGTCAGTCTCCAGCCAGCCATGGGGCCAGTCTCCAGTCAGCCATGGGGTCAGTCTCCAGCCAGCCATGGGGCCAGTCTCCAGTCAGCCATGGGGTCAGTCTCCAGCCAGCCATGGGGTCAGTATCCAGTCCGCCATGGATGGGGTCAGTCTCCAGCCAGCCATGGGTTCAGTCTCCAGTCAGCCATGGGGTCAGTCTCCAGTCAGCCATGGGGTCAGTCTCCAGTCAGCCATAGGGTCAGTCTCCATTCAGCCATAGGGTCAGTCTCCAGTCAGCCATGGGGTCAGTCTCCAGTCACTCATGGGGTCAGTCTCCAGTCAGCCATGGGGTCAGTCTCCAGCCAGCCATGGGGTCAGTATCCAGTCCGCCATGGATGGGGTCAGTCTCCAGCCAGCCATGGGTTCAGTCTCCAGTCAGCCATGGGGTCAGTCTCCAGTCGGCCATGGGGTCAGTCTCCAGTCAGCCATGGGGTCAGTCTCCAGCCAGCCATAGGGTCAGTCGCCAGTCAACCATGGGGTCAGTCTCCAGTCACTCATGGGGTCAGTCTCCAGTCAGCCATAGGGTCAGTCTTCAGTCAGCCATGGGGTCAGTCTCCAGTCACTCATGGGGTCAGTCTTCAGTCAGCCATGGGGTAAGTCTCCAGTCAGCCATGGGGTAAGTCTCCAGTCAGCCATGGGGTCAGTCTCCAGCCAGCCATGGGGTCAGTCTCCGACTACCTTTCTCTTTAATGAACTAGCAGACAACGGGCTATGGGGACTGGGATAGCCATGACACAAATTGCCATGTCCTCTGACTAGGATTACATGTAATTACTGTTCTGTTCGCCATAGAAGATCAATGGGATAAGAGTGTAACACGTAAAGGCCGGCCGGTGTCATAGGCTGTCATGAACCCCCCCCCCTATGAGCCTGGTTCAAATTAGGTTCAACTTGTTTTGGTTCTCAGTGGGAGTATTGTAAGCATTACTGTTTTGTTATTTGTGTCAAAATCTTAAGTTTTAATAGAATTATCTAAAGATAACTGACTTTGAATTTGGGACAGTGATCTAGATTATTTTGTACAATGAGGCATAGAGTGCATATGGTTGCCTTTAGACAGGCAGCCCAATTCCGATCTATTTTCCAAAATCTGTGTTGCAGTCACATGTTTGTCAGTAACTTTATGAAAGGATAACCCCACATCAAGGCCTTCAGATTGAGGCCTTCAACTACCTCAACTAGCCGGTGCCCCCGCACATTGACTCTGCACCGGTACCCCCCTGTATATATAGCCTCCCTACTGTTATTTTATTTTACTTCTGCTCTTTTCTTATTCTTTTGTTTTATTTTTACTTTTTTGTTAAAAATAAATGCACTGTTGGTTAAGGGCTGTAAGTAAGCATTTCACTGTAATGTCTGCACCTGTTGTATTCGGCGCATGTGACCAATAAAATTTGATTTGGAATAAGATAATCAGCAGACGCTCCTATCCAAAGTGACGTACAGACATGCTTGCATACATTTTATGAATGGGTGGTCCCGGGAATCGAACCCACTTTCTTGGCATTGCAAGCACCATGCTATACCAACTGAGCTACTAATGATTATGCACAAGTTTCTTGTCCTTCTTTTTGGTCTCACAAATTCACCTGTCTCATTACAGAGGTTTCTGAATCGTCTGTGTTTGGTGATCAACGGTTGCTTGACATCGCTGACAGCGGTCAAACACATAGGATTATCTATGTGGGAAAAAATGAATTGGCTTACATTTCTGTGGAATATGGAAGTTCCTTTCTCTTCCCCAGGGCCAACAAACACCATTTTTTGAATTTCACAGACAAAGCTGATACAGTGTGTTGGAATTTCACAGACAAAGCTGACATCCCTGCTCTCAGTCACCTCCCGGATTCCGACTCCCAGGGTCCGGATCAGTGTCCTGGACCATGCAGGGAATTATGGAAGCTAAGGGATGTCTGATCTATACTGCATTCAACCTTATCCAGCCCCTGGAATCCCCCATTACCTAAATCTCTGTGAAGATGTTCCCATCCAGCAAGCCACACATTCCCCTTTAGAGTTTACTGTTCTCAGCTGTAGGTTATTGGAGTTTATATGAAACTCATCACTTCCCTCTGACTCATATCCCATACTGGTAGTCACCGCGTTAACGGCCCCCTAAAACTCTGTGGTGGGGTGGTGTGTGTGTCTGTCTGTGTGTAACACTCTGGCTCTATGGACGTTTATATTGAGCCAGGGTTGTTCATTTTCTTGTGTTGGGTGTATTTCATTTGGTGGTGTTGGGAATGGGTGAGTCTCATTTTTGTTTGTGTCATGTGGTGATTGGTCGATGACTCCCAATCAGAGGTAACGAGTGTCAGCTGTCGGCTCGTTATCTCTGATTGGGAGCCATATATATTCTGTGTGTTTTCTCCTTTGTTTTGTGGGTTATTGTTTCCTTGTTTCTTTGTTTGCTGTTAGTAGTATTTCTGTATAGAACTTCACGGATCGTCTTTTGTTGTTTTTTCGTGGTTGCTTTAAGTAAATAAAGTCATCATGTTCACTCGCAACGCTGCGCATTGGTCTCCTCCTTCAGACGATCGTGACAGAATAACCCACCAAAAGAGGACCAAGCAGCGTAACAAGCGGCAACAGGACCTACCTCCAACGGATTCATGGACATGGGAGGAGATACGGGCTGGAAAGGGTCCTTGGCCACAAATGGAGGAATATCACCGCCCTCGTGAAGAGCTGGAGGCGGCTGCAGCCGAGAGGAGGTGGTACGAAGAGGAAGCGCGGAGTCGAGGCTGGAAGCCCGTGGTTACTCCCCAAAAAATTTTTGGGGGGGGGCACATGGCTTGGGCGCCTGGGCAGCAGGAGGCTGCCACAGGTAGAGTTGGAGAGAAGGCATTCGGATTACGGGAGCCATTGGCGAGTGGAAGGGGGGAAGTTGTTGTGGCACGGCATGAGAGACTGAAGTGTGTTCCCAGTCTGGTCCGGTCCGTTCTTGATCCCCAGTTAAGGCCAGTGGTGGGTGTTCCCGGTACGGGCCGGTCTGTTCCTACTCCACGCACCAGGTCCACGATGTGCGTCGCCAGCCGGCCAGAGTCTGCCGTCTGTCCTAGGGCGTCTGAACTGCCCGTCTGCCAAGCGCTGCATAAGCCGCCCGTCTGTACTGAGCCTGCAAAGCCGTCCGTCTGCCATGAGCCTGCAGAGCCGTCCGCCAGACAGAATCAGACACCTGCTATGGAATCAGCAGGAGCCGACGCAGCCCATACTAGACTGGAAGCTCAGGTTCGGAACCAGAAAGAGCAGATCCTGCAGATGGGAGCCGCCCTGCTGGAGGTGATGACTGCTATCCGAGGCTGGGGTCCGCCTCCACCGCCAGCCTCCCAGCCAGCACCATCAGCCAGCCATGAGCAGCCAGATCTGTCAACCAGCCATGAGCAGCCAGACCCGTCAGCCAGCCATGAGCAGCCAGACCCGTCAGCCAGCCATGAGCAGCCAGATTCGTCAGCCAGCCATGAGCAGCCAGACCCGTCAGCCAGCCATGAGCAGCCAGATCTGTCAGCCAGCCATGAGCAGCCAGACCCGTCAGCCAGCCATGAGCAGCCAGATCCGTCAGCCAGCCATGAGCAGCCAGACCCGTCAGCCAGCCATGAGCAGCCAGACCCGTCAGCCAGCCATGAGCAGCCAGATCCGTCAGCCAGCCGTGAGCAGCCAGATCCGTCAGCCAGCCGTGAGCAGCCAGATCCGTCAGCCAGCCGTGAGCAGCCAGATCCGTCAGCCAGCCATGAGCAGCCAGATCCGTCAGTCAGCCATGAGCAGCCAGATCCGTCAGTCAGCCATGAGCAGCCAGATCCGTCAGCCAGCCATGAGCAGCCAGATCCGTCAGCCAGCCAGGATCAGCCAGAGCCGGCCAGCCAGGATCCGCCAGAGCCGTCCAGCCAGGATCAGCCAGAGCCGGCCAGCCAGGATCCGCCAGAGCCGGTCAGCCCGGATCCGCCAGAGCCGTCCAGCCCGGATCCGCCAGAGCCGTCCAGCCTGGATCCGCCAGAGCCGTCCAGCCAGGATCAGCCAGAGCCGGCCAGCCAGGATCCGCCAGAGCCGGTCAGCCCGGATCCGCCAGAGCCGTCCCGCCAGGATCCGCCAGAGCCGTCCAGCCAGGATCAGCCAGAGCCGGCCAGCCAGGATCCGCCAGAGCCGGTCAGCCCGGATCCGCCAGAGCCGTCCCGCCAGGATCCGCCAGAGCCGTCCAGCCTGGATCCGCCAGAGCCGTCCAGCCTGGATCCGCCAGAGCCGTCCCGCCAGGATCCGCCAGTGTCGTCCAGCCTGGATCCGCCAGAGCCGTCCCGCCAGGATCCGCCAGAGTCGTCCCGCCAGGATCCGCCAGAGCCGTCCCGCCAGGATCCGCCAGAGCCAGCCAGCCAGGATCCGCCATCTAGTCAGGTACTGCCCCTTAGCCCGGTGCTGCCCCTTAGTCCTGTACTGCCCTTCAGCCCGGTGCTGCCCCTTAGTCCGGTGCTGCCCCTGAGTCCGGTGCCGCCCCTTAGCCCGGTGCTGACCCGTAGTCCGGTACTGCCTCTTAGCCCGGTGCTGCCCTTGAGTCCGGTGCTGCCCCTTGTCCCGGTGCTGCCCCTTATCCCGGTGCTGCCCCTTAGTCCGGTGCTGCCCCTTAGTCCGGTACTGCCCCGTAGTCCGGTGCTGCCCCTTGTCCCGGTGCTGCCCCTTATCCCGGTGCTGCCCCTGAGTCCGGTGCCGCCCCTTAATCCTGTGGGGTTGAGTTGGGGGGTGGTCATGAGGAAGGGAGGACGGAAGCGGAGAGTGACTAAGGTGGGATGGGGACCACGACCAGAAGCAGAACCGCCACCGTGGACAGACGCCCACCCAGACCCTCCCCTAGACTGTATGCTGGTGCGCCCGGAGTTCGCACCTTTAGGGGGGGGTACTGTAACACTCTGGCTCTATGGACGTTTATATTGAGCCAGGGTTGTTCATTTTCTTGTGTTGGGTGTATTTCATTTGGTGGTGTTGGGAATGGGTGAGTCTCATTTTTGTTTGTGTCATGTGGTGATTGGTCGATGACTCCCAATCAGAGGTAACGAGTGTCAGCTGTCGGCTCGTTATCTCTGATTGGGAGCCATATATATTCTGTGTGTTTTCTCCTTTGTTTTGTGGGTTATTGTTTCCTTGTTTCTTTGTTTGCTGTTAGTAGTATTTCTGTATAGAACTTCACGGATCGTCTTTTGTTGTTTTTTCGTGGTTGCTTTAAGTAAATAAAGTCATCATGTTCACTCGCAACGCTGCGCATTGGTCTCCTCCTTCAGACGATCGTGACACTGTGCATGTGTGTTCTAGTGTGTATTGCTAGGTGGGTGTGTGTGTGTGTGTGTGTGTGTGCGTGTGTATTGCTGGGTGGGTGTGTGTTTGCATGTGTTTGTACATTGATAAAATCTTGGTGGCCTTTCCATTTGGGAGTAATGTACATATTATCATCCCTGAGATGGCTTGTTAAATCATCGCAATGATTTTATTGATGAATCTGTTCTGAATTCACGTTTACCTGTGGGCCTGACATATGACATCGCAGCTACCGAATGCACAACACTGTGTGCTCTTTAAATTATTTAATCAACTGTTGTAATATTCATTGATGGTAAAAAAATAAAATAATAATCTTGCCTGGGTGAGCTAAGGTCATAATGTGTCCAATATGTGTCAATATAGGACCATCAACTCATTCATTCATCCATGTGTTACTGTACTTGATACTGTCAGTCACACCGACTAGATGTCCATTCACCTTTATTGTGACAAGAGAAGGACAATTAAAATAAAATATTAATCTTGCCTGGGTGAGCTAAGGTCATAATGTGTCCAATATGTGTCAATATAGGACCATCAACTCATTCATTCATCCATGTGTTACTGTACTTGATACTGTCAGTCACACCGACTAGATGTCCATTCACCTTTATTGTGACAAGAGAAGGACAATTAAAATAAAATATTAATCTTGCCTGGGTGAGCTAAGGTCATAATGTGTCCAATATGTGTCAATATAGGACCATCAACTCATTCATTCATCCATGTGTTACTGTACTTGATACTGTCAGTCACACCGACTAGATGTCCATTCACCTTTATTGTGACAAGAGAAGGACAATTAAAATAAAATATTAATCTTGCCTGGGTGAGCTAAGGTCATAATGTGTCCAATATGTGTCAATATAGGACCATCAACTCATTCATTCATCCATGTGTTACTGTACTTGATACTGTCAGTCACACCGACTAGATGTCCATTCACCTTTATTGTGACAAGAGAAGGACAATTAAAATAAAATATTAATCTTGCCTGGGTGAGCTAAGGTCATAATGTGTCCAATATGTGTCAATATAGGACCATCAACTCATTCATTCATCCATGTGTTACTGTACTTGATACTGTCAGTCACACCGACTAGATGTCCATTCACCTTTATTGTGACAAGAGAAGGACAATTAAAATAAAATATTAATCTTGCCTGGGTGAGCTAAGGTCATAATGTGTCCAATATGTGTCAATATAGGACCATCAACTCATTCATTCATCCATGTGTTACTGTACTTGATACTGTCAGTCACACCGACTAGATGTCCATTCACCTTTATTGTGACAAGAGAAGGACAATTAAAATAAAATATTTTATGAGGAAAGTACTATGTCGTCATCCCACTGAAAGGATTTATTTGAGGAATATTTAAATAGATTAGATTTTTTAATGGCAGTTTTGAGGCTTGACTATTTTGGTAGGAGAAACTGCTTGTCTCTCAAAGGGACCAAAGTGAATAACATGTAAAACCTTGCCGTCAGACCAGCGGTTCCCAAACTTTTCAGTTCCGGGGGACCACCAAACCACCTTCAAGAGCTCTTGAGGACCACCATTCGCGGGTTGCAGATTTATTTATATTTTTTACATACAATATATTGGCGGTCAAATGTTGTCCATTTTAGCAGTGGATGTAACAAATTAAAGGCCAATTATTATAATAATGAACAATTTACATTGTGAAAAGTTATGTAAAATTGCTTATAATAACATGAATACTCCCAACTGTTATTATTTCTGGAAGAAGAAATATTTAGTCATTTAGCAGACGCTCTTATCCAGAGCGACTTACAGTTAGTGAGTGCATACATACATTTTTTTCATACTGGCCCCCTGTGGGAATCGAACCCAAAACCCTGGCATTGCAAACGCCATGCTCTACCAAACACCATGGTCTCCCTCCCCTACCCTGGGCCAATTGTGCGCCGCCCCATGGGTCTCCCGGTGGCAGCCGGCTACGACAGAGCCTGGATTTGAACCAGGATCTCTAGTGGCACAGCAATGCAGTGCCTTAGACCACTGCGCCACTCGGGAGTAACGGAAGACAAATATCAACCAAAATAAATAATTGGCGGCACGGTAGCCAATGCTTTGCAGCCCAGTACCTGTCCACAGCCCAGTGGTTGGGAAACCCTGCTTCAGACCACTCGACGAGCTATACTGTACATCTCTGGTGTTTGAACCTCTTATATCATACTTGTCCCGGCTCTTAAATGTTCTGCATTTTTTGGAACCCTATAACTAACGCTATTGATTTCCTATAATATCTTAACAAGAACACTCCTCTTTTCAATATCCCTGTATAATGGAGGTCTTGTTTTAACTCTCTTCCGGGCTCCAGGCCCAGCCGCTAAACTCTTGGATGCAGTTCCCTCATTATCCTCTCTTCTTCCGATGAAGCCATCATGTGAACACCCGGGGTGGGTCGGGGTGTGTGTTGGGAGCTGGGCTTTCAGGGTCTGGACGTCAGCCACTGGGCTGGCTGTAAATGTGTGAGCTGGGATATGAGAGGGAGCGCGAGAGCCAGAGTCATAGTATTGCAGGATGCAGCACTACAGTTGGAGTCTACCAGCACAAACTGCACATGCTCTAGTCTAAAATGACTCATTATTAGGATCCCCCCTTGTCTCCTATGCTCTAGTCTAAAATGACTCATTATTAGGATCCCTCCTTGTCTCCTATGCTCTAGTCTAATATGACTCATTATTAGGATCCCTCCTTGTCTCCTATGCTCTAGTCTAAAATGACTCATTATTAGGATCCCTCCTTGTCTTCCATGATCTAGTCTAAAATGACTCATTATAAGGATCCCTCCTTGTCTCCTATGCTCTAGTCTAAAATGACTCATTGTAAGGATCCCTCCTTGTCTCCTATGCTCTAGTCTAAAATGACTCATTACTAGGATCCCCCCTTGTCTTCCATGATCTAGTCTAAAATGACTCTATATTAGGATCCCTCCTTGTCTCCTATGCTCTAGTCTAAAATGACTCATTATAAGGATCCCTCCTTGTCTTCCATGATCTAGTCTAAAATGACTCATTATAAGGATCCCTCCTTGTCTTCCATGATCTAGTCTAAAATGACTCATTATAAGGATCCCTCCTTGTCTTCCATGATCTAGTCTAAAATGACTCATTATTAGGATCCCCCCTTGTCTTCCGTGATCTAGTCTAAAATTACTCATTATAAGGATCCCTCCTTGTCTTCCATGATCTAGTCTAAAATGACTCATTATTAGGATCCCCCTTGTCTTCCATGATCTAGTCTAAAATGAATCTATATTAGGATCCCTCCTTGTCTTCAGCAAACCTAACATCAAGTGGCGAACGGTAAGGAGACAGACATTTTTCTTGACAATTTCTGACATATTTTGATGAATGGGGTGCCGTTGGGAAAGACATCAAGGTGGACCTCACACAAGGCATGAAAAAGCCCAGTGTCCATCCTTAAACCACGTCACATTTAACATTAGCTCCTTTCTGTAAACATTAGCCTTTGCTACAGTAACAACCTATGACCTGCAGCGTGTTACAATGCAAACAGTAGAAGGAAAACGTTTTACCCACAGTCCCTTGTTTTGTGGTTGCTTCCTGTCCCTCCCCTTGCCCGTTGACGCCCCTTGACACAAGCAGAGGAGGAACAACCGTTTGGGAATGGTTCACAGCTAAAACCACAATGCCACTGAAAACGGAGCAGCTTGTGTCATTTTTTCCACTGGGTTTCCATGGTACAGTATATTTTGACAGGTGATTCCAGCTGAGCTTCAGTAAATTGGGAAAGCTTTTTTTTTTTTTCTCCCTTCCCTTCTCCTGGTGATCGCTGAAATCCAGGACATTGAAGTAGAACTCATGTGGATTTATGTGGCCTCCTAAATATTTGCATTAGAGAGTCGTTCATGCTGCTCTAATTAGGTTTTGTTTTAATTATCCTGTTATTTTTCTTATAAGGACCTAACTACCACCCTGAGCACTGTCAAATTAACAATAACTTTGGTTTCTGTTATTGAGATAATTGCTTTTGTCAATATATAATACTTTATTGGTCAATAGTTTTCTTCAAATAACACAATTCCAGATATTGTATTTGAACATGACATACATTTGTTTTTAATCTATAAATCATATCCATACTAAACATTATTATTTTTTATTTTTTTTTGCCAACACTTATACTAATGTAACTCATTCTGTTTATATTCTTCCAAGCAGACTTAAAGACTTATATTGAAGAAAGAAATGGTAAAAATGTTCAAGGGCAAACATTCTGTCCTAAAGGTACTGCGACAGGCCTTAAACAGTTTCTTTGAACACATTTTATGCTCGATAAAACTGCACTCAATTTCCTCCTCGTAGATAGGCTCTGAAATCATTTACCATATTCTCTCAACATGACTTTAAAAAAAATAAGCAATGAAACTTAGTCGATCACTCAGGACTATCCCAGATAATTAATTTACCTCAATTAGAGGTATAGGCAGTCAAGCAGGAGAGAGCGAAGCGTGTCGTGTCTTACGAACATTTACAGTATCTGGCTCATTCATCCCCCCTCCTCTGCCATGTCACTATTCCCCAGGTCATTGCTGTCAATGAGAATGTGTTCTCATAAGGGTAAAAAGTAATAATAATATATATATATAAAATGTTACACGGTCTAATGGCCATGCACATGGTGACCTGGCTAATGACCCAATAGATTCCTTCTGTCGGGCAGCCTTTGGGAAAGTCCCAAACGATTCCACAGGTATTGATTCTGAGGCTGGCTGTGAAATTGAACTGTCAGGTGTTCCACCAGAATTGATATGATATTGATCCCTCCTCCTAAGCCACCAACAAAGCACCCAGCTGCCTGAATCACTGCCGGCTAGGTGCTGAGGGGGGGATTTCTCACGCTCATAACTTCTTATTGGAATTTTGAATAGAAATTTTGATGGACTTCTGTTATGCCAGGTGTTTGGACGGATTCTCTTAGTTGTTCTATGTTCTCATTCCATTAGCCATGCCTATTGGTGTGCATCCATCTTGGCTTGGAGCCATCGACTTTGTGCTTATGGATTCTACAACGACAGTAGGTTAAAACAGGCATTACAAGGGTCCTTGGCCATTACTTCTGCTTTTCAAGAGCTGCCCCTTTTCAGAACAAAAGGAAGTGGTTCCAGTCAACGTAGGGTCAATGGAGTGTTTAGTGTGTGTGTACGTGTCTGTGTATGACAAGGTTTTATGTTGGGGGACCACATTGCTGTGCTCTTCCAACACAGAGCATGGAACACAGTAGCTCGGGAAGAGGCAGAACTGAAGTGTCTGAGTCTGTTTAGAGTGTGTGTCTGTTTAGTGTCTGTTTAGTGTCTGTTTAGTGCCTGTTTTGTGTATGTTAGTGTGTGTGTCTGTTTAGTGTATGTTAGTGTGTGTGTCTGTTTAGTGTATGTTAGTGTGTGTGTCTGTTTAGTGTATGTTAGTGTGTGTGTCTGTTTGGTGTCCGTATAGTGTCTGTTTAGTGTATGTTTAGTGTCTGTTTAGTGTATTTTTAGTGTGTGTCTGTTTAGTGTGTGTGTCTGTTTAGTGTATGTTAGTGTGCGTGTCTGTTTAGTGTATGTTCGTGTGCGTGTCTGTTTAGTGGCTGTTTAGTGTGTGTGTCTGTTTAGTGGCTGTTTAGTGTGGGAGTCCTTCTCTTCTCACTCTCAATTTTAATTAGGGTGTCGTGGGCCAAGTCGAGTCTTGTCAACGAGTGCATGGAAGCAATCAACACCCCGCGTTGCCAAGGTCACATGGCTTTGATCAGGCCCCTGGACTGTTCCACTGTGAAGGGTAGAGGTGTGGGTGACATTAACCCTCTGCATGCCAACCAACACCGCTGTCCCCACTGCCAACCAACACCGCTGTCCCCACTGCCAACCAACACCGCTGTCCCCACTGCCAACCAACACCGCTGTTCCCACTGCCACACCAACACTGCTGTCCCCACTGCCAACCAACACCGCTGTCCCCACTGCCACACCAACACCGCTGTCCCCACTGCCAACCAACACCGCTGTCCCCACTGCCAACCAACACCGCTGTCCCCACTGCCACACCAACACCGCTGTCCCCACTGCCAACCAACACCGCTGTCCCCACTGCCAACCAACACCGCTGTCCCCACTGCCACACCAACACCGCTGTCCCCACTGCCAACCAACACCGCTGTCCCCACTGCCAACCAACACCGCTGTCCCCACTGCCAACCAACACCGCTGTCCCCACTGCCAACCAACACCGCTGTCCCCACTGCCACACCAACACCGCTGTCCCCACTGCCAACCAACACCGCTGTCCCCACTGCCACACCAACACTGCTGTCCCCACTGCCAACCAACACCGCTGTCCCCACTGCCAACCAACACCGCTGTCCCCACTGCCAACCAACACCGCTGTCCCCACTGCCACACCAACAACCGCTGTCCCCACTGCCAACCAACACCGCTGTCCCCACTGCCAACCAACACCGCTGTCCCCACTGCCACACCAACACTGCTGTCCCCACTGCCAACCAACACCGCTGTCCCCACTGCCAACCAACACCGCTGTCCCCACTGCCAACCAACACCGCTGTCCCCACTGCCAACCAACACCGCTGTCCCCACAACCTCTTACCTCAAGCCAGGTAGTTACTTTGAGGGAATGGTGTAGGTCGACTTTGTCTGCTATTGCTGTCACCAACCGTATCTTTGGCTTGTTGTAATTATAGGGAGTATGTCATTGCAAAACAATGCATTCAACAAGTGGATGTTGTGTTTGTTGTCCAAAGGGGCAACAAAGGTTTGATATTTATTTCTACTACTTTCATTTTCAAATATCTGCTGAAAGATATAGCCTTCAAAGACTGTCACATTGCTTCCAATGTAACATAACAAACATATGCAAGGCCGCCTATGGTATTTAATTCAGTTTGTCTTACCTGGGGAAACCTTGTAGTTAATCCCAAAATGAAATACTGTCTGTAGAAGGTTGGCAGAGGAGTTCTACCCCCTCCCTTTTCTTATAGTCTTTGCTTGATCCTATAAACTATCAACGTTTTTTCCCCAAATAATTTGAGCCAATGCTTTGATTCCCCCACAAAAGTAAATGCAAAGTTACGCAATAGGGGTTCCTTTCATTGTGAATTATCCATTATAGTGTGAATGGTTTTTACTGTCTTTCCTTTCTCCCCTAGCGACTCTGTTCAATGCTGTGTGTTGGAGACAGGAAGTGCACAGCAATGTGGTCCCCCCAACATTAACCCCATGGAGGTGCACATGCGCAACACAGGGACGCACACACACCCACACACAGTAACTGAATTCCCTGAGTCCATCTGATCACTCTGTATTGCTACTCATCCTATAAAGCCTTGTTCACACCGCAGGCCTTAATGCTCAAGTCAGTTTTATTTTTCAAATCCGTTTTGGACTACTGAACAACAAGTTGCAAGGGACCAAGTCGGATTTGTGTGTATTCAGACAGCAGTCATTTGCTACGCTAGTTGTCATAGTAATGGTGAAAGCAGCATTAACACAGGTCAAAACAAGCATCACTGGGTGCTTTGTTTTTGGGAGTTTAGGTCATAGATATTTAGGTCGTGACATAAATATTCCCCAATTTACTGTCAGAAAGTGAGATCTATGCAGGGGGACATGAAGGGAAGAGAAACTAAGAGAGCGAGAGAGAGAGGAGTGTGAGGATATTGGCGTTGCGGTGAGGCCTATGCTCCGAGCCCAAACCACACTCATCTTCTCCTTCTTTCTTGTTTTCTATTCTCCAGTTGAAAGCAATTCATTCTGGGAGAATTTTTCTTTCCTGTGAACTCTTCCTCCCGACATGATCGATGGCGTTTTGCAGCGAGAGTAGATCAAAATCAAGTGTAAAACAAAACAGCGATGCGATGCGATGTACTTGAGCCATTAGAAGAGGCGTGGTAATCAATGTCAGTATTTATGTGAGTGCTTTCATAGACAATGTTTCTATTCAGAGAGGAATGCATGAAGGTGCCGGGTCGGCGAGTGTGTGTGTGTGTGTGTGTGTGTGTGTGTGGTGTATGTGTGTGCGTGCGTGTGTGTGCATGTGTGTGTGTGTGTGGAATTAGTAAGTAATCAAGTATAAACTGGCAAACTAAACTGTATGAGTATCTACACACACTGAACAATAATATAAAGGCATCATGTAAAGTGTTGGTCCCATGTTTCATGAGCTGAAATATAACATCCCAGATATGTTCCATGCACACAAAAGCTTATTTCTCTTACATGTTGTGCCCAAACTTGTCTACATCCCTGTTAGTGAGAATTTCTCCTTTGCCAAGATAATTCATACACCTGACAGGTGTGGCATATCAAAAAGCTGATTAAACAGCATGATCATTACACAGGTGCACCTTGTGCTGGGGGAAAATAAAAGGCCACTCTAAAATGTGCAGTTTTGTCACACAACACAATGCCACATACTGTATGTCTCACGTTTTGAGGGATGCGTGCAATTGGCATGCTGACTGTAGGAATGTCCACCAGAGCTGTTGCCTGAGACTTGAATGCCTACAATGTTGTTTTAGAGAATTTGGCAGTACATCCAACTGGCCTCACAACCGCAATTGGCGTCGTGTGGGCGAGTGGTTTGCTGATGTTAACGTTGTGAACAGAGTGCCAGAGGTGGCGGTGGGGTTATGGTTTGGGCAGGCATAAGCTACGGACAACGAACACAATTGCATTTCATCGATAGCAATTTGAATGCACAAACATACCGTGACTAGATCCTGAGGCCGTAAATTTTTTTTTTTTAAGGTATCTGTGACCAACAGATGCATATCTATATTCCCAGTCATGTGAAATTCATAGATTAGGCCTAATGAATTTATTTAAATTGACTGATTTCCTCATTTGAACTGTAACTCAGTTAAACAGTACAATCCTTGATATTGTTGCATGTTGCATTTATATTTTTGTTCAGTATAATTTGTTCCATGCAAATATGATATATTCTAGTAATTAGATGATGAAAGACACTCACTGTTGGAAAATGGTCTTAAGCTGTACAGCACACCAACATCCTTCAAGGAGTGAAGAGCCACAAACTCCTGGTTAACAAGTTTAATCAGGGACTGCCAATACAAGTCTGGCAGACAGAACAGAACAGACAGCCCTCAATTTAAAAACACAATGAGGGAGGCAGGAAAGGACCGTGCTACAGCCAAGCTTATGGCAATTGTTGATGGAATAAACAGAAGTAGATTGTATTTGCATCCTGAGTTAGGAGATATAGTAAAATAAGAAAATGGAACAAGAGGGACAATCAACTAACCCTTGTCACTTTGACGTCAGACATCATGAATAACATTTCGGTTTACACCACAACATACAGGAGTATTCTGTTGAAGATCATGGTCGTAAACATATCAATCACCCACATTACAGTAATGCCAACCCTGTCCATCCTCCCCTAAATCCACAAGGGCCAGTCAAGCCCAACAAACACATAAACAGCTGAGCTAGCATTTCAAAGCCCACGGGTAGAAAGAGTGAGATCAAACCGAGATAGAGAGAGAGAGAGAGAG
The DNA here is from genome assembly GCF_964263955.1 of Coregonus lavaretus. Lineage (NCBI taxonomy): Eukaryota > Metazoa > Chordata > Actinopteri > Salmoniformes > Salmonidae > Coregonus > Coregonus lavaretus. The sequence goes on along the minus strand of NW_028165494.1, from coordinate 210,715 downwards.
AGAGAGGAGAGAGAAGAGAGAGAGAGAGAGAGATAGAGAGAGAGAGAGAGATAGAGAGAGAGAGAGAGAGAGAGAGAGAGAGAGAGAGAGAGAGAGAGAGAGAGAGAGAGAGAGAGAGAGAGAGAGAGAGAGAGAGAGAGAGAGAGAGGCGAGAGAGAGAGAGAGAGAGAGAGAGAGAGAGAGAGAGAGAGAGAGAGAGAGAAACCACAGTGTGCAATCACAGCAGCTAGATTTGTGACCTGTTGTCACAACACAAGAAAAGGTCAACCAGTGAAGAACAAACACCATTGTAAATACAACCTATATTTATGTTTATTTATTTTCCTTTTGTACTTTAACTATTTGCACATTGTTACAACACTGTCTATAGACATAAGATGACATTTGACATGTCTTTATTCTTTTGGAACTTCTGAGTGTAATGTTTACTGTTAAAATGTATTGTTTATTTCACTCTTGTTTACTATCTACTTCACTTGCTTTGGCAATGTTAACTTACGTTGAATTGAGAGAGAGAGAGAGAGAGAGAGAGAGAGAGAGAGAGAGAGAGAGAGAGAGAGAGAGAGAGAGAGAGAGAGAGAGAGAGAGAGAGAGAGAGAGAGAGAGAGAGACAACATCAGTGGGGACTCCCTGGGTAGTTTTGCGATGTGGGTAAGATGGATGGGGGGATGGGGTGGAGAAGAAGGAGGGCATCATTACAACATTTAGCCTATCCTCGTCACTCATTCATAATGGATCTACATCTACAAGAAAATTGTAACGACACTGCTTTCCAGAGCCACCTCACCGACAGAGCCAGAGAGAGCAAATTGTGCTTAACCAGAGCTGGAGGTACTACAATGTGACTGCTCTTGTGTGAAAGATGAACAGGGCCTGGGAGCTTTGTCTGGGAGTCTATTTGTGTGGCTGTACTTTTAAACAGGGAACATGCTTCACATTGATGCACATAGAAGTGTTAGCGGGGCTAGACGCCAGATCTTGGCGTATGAATACTCCTCCAATATCAGGGTTTGCCTTTCATTACACTGCCTCAGCTCAGCTGGCTTCAGGGACACAACATGGGAGGAAAACATGAGGACGATACTTAGGATACGAGTCCGCCTGCCATCAGACAGAGAGTTTAGATCCCAGTCCGCCTGCCATCAGACAGAGAGTTTAGATCCCAGTCCGCCTGCCATCAGACAGAGAGTTTAGATCCCAGTCCATCCGCCCTCAGACAGAGAGTTTAGATCCCAGTCCATCCGCCCTCAGACAGAGAGTTTAGATCCCAGTCCATCTGCCATCAGACAGAGAGTTTAGATCCCAGTCCTTCCGCCCTCAGACAGAGAGTTTAGATCCCAGTCCATCCTCTCTCAGACAGAGAGTTTAGATCCCAGTCCATCCGCCCTCAGACAGAGAGTTTAGATCCCAGTCCATCCGCCCTTAGAAAGTCCATTCACCCTCAGAAAGAGAGTTTAGATCCCAGTCTGTCCGCCCTCAGACAGAGAGTTTAGATCCCAGTCCATCCTCTCTCAGACAGAGAGTTTAGATCCCAGTCCATCCGCCCTCAGACAGAGAGTTTAGATCCCAGTCCATCCGCCCTTAGAAAGTCCATTCACCCTCAGAAAGAGAGTTTAGATCCCAGTCTGTCCACCCTCAGACAGAGAGTTAAGATCCCAGTCCATCCGCCCTCAGACAGAGAGTTTAGATCCCAGTCCATCCGCCCTCAGACAGAGAGGTTAGATCCCAGTCCATCCGCCCTCGGAAAGAGAGTTTAGATCCCAGTCCATCCGCACTTAGACAGAGAGTTTAGATCCCAGTCCATCCGCCCTCAGACAGAGAGTTTAGATCCCAGTCCATCCGCCCTGAGACAGAGAGTTTAGATCCCAGTCCACCCGCCATCAGACAGAGAGTTTAGATCCCAGTCCATCCGCCCTCAGACAGAGAGTTTAGATCCCAGTCCATCCGCCCTCAGACAAAGAGTTTAGATCCCAGTCCGCCTGCCATCAGACAGAGAGTTTAGATCCCAGTCCATCCGCCCTGAGACAGAGAGTTTAGATCCCAGTCCACCCGCCATCAGACAGAGAGTTTAGATCCCAGTCCACCCGCCATCAGACAGAGAGTTTAGATCCCAGTCCATCCGCCCTGAGACAGAGAGTTTAGATCCCAGTCCATCCTCCCTCAGACAGAGAGTTTAGATCCCAGTCCATCTGCCCTCAGACAGAGAGTTTAGATCCCAGTCCATCCGCCCTCAGACAAGGAGTTTACATCTCAAATGGGGCTTGCATCCACTGCATAAAGAGCAGTCTCTATTCAATAGTTAATAACTAGCAAATAATAACCAAATTATAGTTTAGGACTAGACCAATAGTAACTGGACATGCTATATCTGGACAGGTTAAGAATACAGCCCATTACTCACATGTACTATTTGAACAGGTTAAAAATAGAATTGTTTACTTTGTGTTTCCTAGCTAAAGTACAAGCAATACCTAGCAGGCAGAGATATATCTGGCTCTGGCTGAAAGTGGTTCCTGCACTATGGGTCAGAGGTTAGCCTCACAAACATAGCCTTGAGCACATTGAGCATGCCTCTTATTCATTAAGAGATAGAGCCCGTCTCTCCCAGAGCATATTTGCCCTTACAAACGCGGTGGAAATTAAATTCCAGGGTCCATCTCAGCTCAGCTCTGCATTGGCCCCTGTACTGTATTGTGCTGTACTGTAGCTACGTCTTGTCTCATCGTGTCTCTTCCCTGTCTGCGATCTCACTAAGGCCTTATCTGTGAGCCCATGCTGTCTATTTCTCAATCCCATATATTCCTGTCATTCCCAAGACAACATTGATGTCACCTCCAACTAAACCCTCTAGGAAGGGACTGTTGATTACATATATAACATAAAGTCCCCATATTTCCCCTTTACCTTTAACTACATCCTTCCTCTTACGTTTATCCTCTCCTGCTGGTGTAGCAGTGTGAAGGTTAGTTTCCGTGGAGACCACTGTAATCAGCAGTATCATAGGGAAAGGAAAGGGCCGGTGGTCTATTAGAGCCATGCGTGAGACCTGAGACCTGAGACCTGAGACGTGAGACCTGGGACGTGAGACCTGAGACCTGAGATGTGAGACCTGAGACCTAAGACCTGAGACGTGAGAAGTGAGACCTGGGACGTGAGACCTGAGACCTGAGACCTGAAACCTGAGACCTAAGACCTGAGACCTAAGACATGAGACGTGAGACCTGAGACCTGAGACCTGAGACCTGAGACCTGAGACCTGAGACCTGAGACGTGAGACGTGAGACGTGAGACCTGAGACCTGAGACCTGAGACCTGAGACCTGAGACCTGAGACGTCAGACGTGAGCCAAGCCCTTGGTCATTCCTTGCCTTTTCCTAGAGAACCAGCCTGCTCCACTCAAAACTCAATTTATGAATGAGGCACTTGAAAATCTCCAAACATCCATGGTAATCGAGCTGTCTTTATGATTTGTTTTCCTCTCTGATCTAAGTATAGATCCTATGGAGGCTTACCGTCAATAGCCAGTCTCGAACTCAAAAGCAAAGTGCAGAAATTGTTATATTTATGACCTCTAACCTCTCATCAATACTTATTAGCGGCGTGTTCTCTTCCACTCGATACAGTGGTGCTGGAACATATGGTTTGGACTGTGGGATTGGAGGCTCACTTTAAGCACTCCTCCAATGGCCTGATGGGGTGTATATCAATGGAAGTCAAGTAGACATAGAAAAAAAGGGGGTAAAATACATTCGTGGTCTGCAATGAGGTGAATTCCTCCGAGCAGTGCTTGGAAAACCTCAATACAACTTTCGAGCCCTCGTGTTTTGATCATAAGCTGTTTACGCAATAAGAGACCGCATTCGGTAATTCTGAGGCGGCACCGCTAGAGAATAACACTGCCCTTTGTTGTTTAATCAGTTAAACTGGAACCTTGAAGACACAATTTAATTAATAAATTAAACGTTGACCTTATATAAGGGAAATGGAAAAACATTCTTAATTGAAATCATTTTTAATTTTTTTTGCGGGGGAATAACCCCTGAATCTCTATGCCCTTTAGTCATGCTGCCAAAAGGCTGTAGGATACTTATATTCTGAGGCCAAAGGGGCTCTCAAAGATCACCGTACCTCACCTCTACTCTACCGTAGCTCTACTAGAGTATAAACATCCATCTCTCATCTCTTGGACCAGTCTACTCCCTTTAAGGGGAGTATTTAAAATGATGTGATACACTGTCTGTCCCTGCCATTACACCTGGTCACATGATGTCATGTGATACACTGTCTGTCCCTGCCAGTACACCTAGTCACATGATGTCATGTGATACACTGTCTGTCCCTGCCATTACACCTAGTCACATGATGCCATGTGATACACTGTCTGTCCCTGCCATTACACCTGGTCACATGATGTCATGTGATACACTGTCTGTCCCTGCCATTACACCTGGTCACATGATGTCATGTGATACACTGTCTGTCCCTGCCATTACACCTAGTCACATGATGCCATATGATACACTGTCTGTCCCTGCCAGTACACCTAGTCACATGATGTCATGTGATACACTGTCTGTCCCTGGCTTGTCACCTAGTGCTACATCCCCTACCGTTGGACAAAGAGGATCTCACCCTATAACAGCCACGTAATGAGCCACCTACTGTGTGTGTGTGTGTGTGTGTGTGTGTGTGTGTGTGTGCGTGTGTGTGTGTGTGTGTGTGTGTTTAATAAACCACCCACTGTGTATAAACATTTCAGATGAGATGTATGGAATAAAATATCAAGGTGAAGCTTCAGCCAAACCTTTCGTGACGTCATAATGAGAATGTATTGAAGCGTTTTGAAGTCTCCGAAGACTCTTTCCATGCAGGCCACCAATGGGGATGATGTTACAGACAGGCTAGAGACTGACTCTGTCCTCAATCAGTCTGTCATTCATTTGGATGATTGCCCCCAAATTGGCCCTGGTTTAGGCTGATGGATATAATGCGTGTCCTTTTCCCACTCCCCTTCCACCGAACCAAGTCAAACTGAGTCTTCTGTATACAGTTGTGGTGGGATCATTACTTGTCATGAATATAACCATGGTCCACAGCTGTGTATACTGTGGGTTTTCTGTCCGACCAAAAACAAACCAACTATAATAAATCAAACGTGACTTGCAAAGCATGGCAGGGCCTCCCCTCCCCTCCCCTCCCCTCCCCTCCTCTCCTCTCCTCTCCTCTCCTCTCCTCTCCTCTCCTCTCCTCTCCTCTCCTCTCCTCTCCTCTCCTCTCCTCTCCTCTCCTCTCCTCTCCTCTCCTCTCCTCTCCTCTCCTCTCCTCTCCTTTCCTCTCCTCTCCTCTCCTCTCCTCTCCTCTCCTCTCCTCTCCTCTCCTCTCCTCTCCTCTCCTCTCCTCTCCTCTCCTCTCCTCTCCTCTCCTCTCCTCTCCTCTCCTCTCTACTCCCAGCCCACCACCACAGCGTCCTAATCAGCCAAGGATCTGTGGTATAAATAGATTGGATATGATAGTAAGCCTGTTTCAATGCAGCACATCATGCTTAAAGCTTATTCAAACAAACAGAATCATGCAGGATCTCATAATAAACACCATATGTACACATACACTACATGGGCAAAAAGTATTTGGACACCTGCTCGTCCAACATCTCATTCCAAAATCATGTGCATTAATATGGAGTTGGTTCCCCCTTTGCTGCTATAACAGCCTCCACTCTTCTGGGAAAGCTTTCCACTAGATGTTGGAACATTGCTGCGGGGACTTGCTTCCATTCAGCCACAAGTACATTAGTGAGGTCGGTCACAGATGTTGGGCGATTAGGCCTGCAGTCGGCGTTCTTGTGCTGACGTTGCTTCCAGAGGCAGTTTGGAACTCTGTAGTGAGTGTTGCCACCGAGGACAGACAATGTTTATGCGCTACACGTTTCAGAACTCGGCGGTCCTGTTGTTTGAGCTTGTGTGGCCTACCGCTTCATGGCTGAGCCGTTGTTGCTCCTAGACGTTTCCACTTCACAATAACAGCACTTACAGTTGACAGGGGCAGCTCTAGCAGGGCAGAAATTTGACGAACGGACTTGTTGGAAAGGTGGCATCCTATGACGGTGCCACGTAGAAAGTCACTGAGCTCTTCAGTAAGGCCATTCTACTGCCAATGTTTGCCTATGTAGATTGCATGGCTGTAAGCTCGATTTTATACACCTGTCAGCAACGTGTGTGGCTGAAATAGCCAATTCCACTCATTTCAAGGGATGTCCACATACTTTTGTATATATATATATATATATATATGCAGTGGGGAGAACAAATATTTGATACACTGCCGATTTTGCAGGTTTTCCTACTTACAAAGCATGTAGAGGTCTGTAATTTTTTATCATAGGTACACTTCAACTGTGAGAGACGGAATCTAAAACAAAAATCCAGAAAATCACATTGTATGATTTTTAAGTGATTCATTTGCATTTTATTGCATGACATAAGTATTTGATCACCTTCAAACCAGTAAGAATTCCGGCTCTCACAGACCTGTTAGTTTTTCTTTAAGAAGCCCTCCTGTTCTCCACTCATTACCTGTATTAACTGCACCTGTTTGAACTCGTTACCTGTATAAAAGACACCTGTCCACACACTCAATCAAACAGACTCCAACCTCTCCACAATGGCCAAGACCAGAGAGCTGTGTAAGGACATCAGGGATACAATTGTAGACCTGCACAAGGCTGGGATGGGCTACAGGACAATAGGCAAGCAGCTTGGTGAGAAGGCAACAACTGTTGGCGCAATTATTAGAAAATGGAAGAAGTTCAAGATGACGGTCAATCACCCTCGGTCTGGGGCTCCATGCAAAATCTCACCTCGTGGGGCATCAATGATCATGAGGAAGGTGAGGGATCAGCCCAGAACTACACGGCAGGACCTGGTCAATGACCTGAATAGAGCTGGGACCACAGTCTCAAAGAAAACCATAAGTAACACACTACGCCGTCATGGATTAAAATCCTGCAGCGCACGCAAGGTCCTCCTGCTCAAGCCAGCGCATATCCAAGCCCGTCTGAAGTTTGCCAATGACCATCTGGATGATCCAGAGGAGGAATGGGAGAAGGTCATGTGGTCTGATGAGACAAAAATAGAGCTTTTTGGTCTAAACTCCACTTGCCGTGTTTGGAGGAAGAAGAAGGATGAGTACAACCCCAAGAACACCATCCCAACCGTGAAGCATGGAGGTGGAAACATCATTCTTTGGGGATGCTTTTCTGCAAAGGGGACAGGGCGACTGCACCGTATTGAGGGGAGGATGGATGGGGCCATGTATCGCGAGATCTTGGCCAACAACCTCCTTCCCTCAGTAAGAGCATTGAAGATGGGTCGTGGCTGGGTCTTCCAGCATGACAACGACCCGAAACACACAGCCAGGGCAACAAAGGAGTGGCTCCATAAGAAGCATCTCAAGGTCCTGGAGTGGCCTAGCCAGTCTCCAGACCTGAACCCAATAGAAAATCTTTGGAGGGAGCTGAAAGTCCGTATTGCCCAGCGACAGCTCCCGAAACCAGAAGGATCTGGAGAAGGTCTGTATGGAGGAGTGGGACAAAATCCCTGCTGCAGTGTGTGCAAACCTGGTCAAGACCTACAGGAAACGTATGATCTCTGTAATTGCAAACAAAGGTTTCTGTACCAAATATTAAGTTCTGATTTTCTGATGTATCAAATACTTATGTCATGCAATAAAATGCAAATTAATTACAGACCTCTACATGCTTTGTAAGTAGGAAAACCTGCAAAATCGGCAGTGTATCAAATACTTGTTCTCCCCACTGTATATATATATATATATATATATATACACTACCAGTCAAAAGTTTGGACACTGCTACTCATTCAAGGGTTTTCCTTAATTTTTACTATTTTCTACATTGTACAATACTAGTGAAGACATCAAAACTATGAAATAACACATATGGAATCATGTAGTAACCAAAAAAGTGTTAAATGAATCAAAATATATTGCCTTGAAGACCGCTTTGCACACTCTTGGCATTATCTCAACCAGCTTCATGAGGTAGTCACCTGGAATGCATTTCAGTTAACAGGTGTGCCTTCTTAAAAGTTCATTTGTGGAATTTCGTTCCTTCTTAATGCGTTTGAGCCAATCAGTTGTGTTGTGACAAGGTAGGGGTGGTTTACAGAAGATAGCCCTATTTGGTAAAAGACCAAGTCCATATTATGGCAAGAACAGTTCAAATAAGCAAAGGGAAACGACAGTCCATCATTACTTTAAGACATGAAGGTAAGTCAATACGCAACATTTCAAGAACTTTGAACGTTTCTTCAAGTGCTCTCGCGAAAACCATCAAGCGCTATGATGAAACTGGCTTTCATGAGGACCACCACAGGAATGGAAGACCCAGAGTTACCTCTGCTGCAGAGGATATATTCATCAGAGTTAACTGCACCTCAGATTGCAGCTCAATAAATGCATAAGTTAAAGTTAAAGTCAAGCACATCTCAACATCAGAGGGGACTGTGTGAATCAGGCCTTCATGGTCGAATTGCTGCAAAGAAACCACTATTAAAGGACACCAATAAGAAGAAGAGACCTGCTGGACCAAGAAACACGAGCAATGGACATTAGACCGGTGGAAATGTGTCCTTTGGTCTGGAGTCCAAATTGGAGATTTTTTTATTCCAACCGCTGTGTCTTTGTGAGACACACTGTGGGTGAACGGATGATCTCTGCATGTGTAGTTCCCACCATAAAGCATGGTGGAGGAGGTGTTATGGTGTGGCGTTGCTTTAATGGTGACACTGTCTGTGATTTAAGGAGAGTGATGGAGTGCTGCATCATATGACCTGGCCTCCACAATTCCCCGACCTCAACCCAATTGGTTTGGGATGAGTCGGATGGCAGAGTGAAGGAAAAGCAGCCAACAAGTGCTAAGCATATGTGGGAACTCCTTCAAGACTTTTGGAAAAGCATTCCAGGTTATCAGATCTTCAACCAAAACCCAATATTAGATAAAGGAACCATAGTTTACAAATAACATTTATTTATTCAATTAACATAATAATGCAAAACCCAATTCCCCTATGCGTTAACAAATAATTGCCCCCTTACACTCAATAAGTGGTCCTCTGTAGCTCAGCTGGTAGAGCACGGCGCTTGTAACGCCAAAATAGTGGGTTTGATCCCCGGGACCACAAATAAAAAAATATATGCACGCATGACTGTAAGTCGCTTTGGATAAATGCGTCTGCTAAATGGCATATTATTATTATTATAATAACTGGTTGAGCCACCTTTAGCTGTAACGACTGCAACCAAATGCTTTCTGTAGTTGTTGATCAGTCTCTCACATTGCTGTGGAGGAATTTTTGCCCGCTCTTGCATGCAGAACTGTTTTAACTCAGTGACATTTGTGGGTTTTCAAGCATGAACTGTTCTTTTCAAGTCCTGCCACAACATCTCAATTGGGATTAGGTCTGGACTTTGACTAGGCCATTCCAAAATGTCAAATGTGTTGCTTTTTAGCTATTTTCATGTAGACTTGATTGTGTGTTTTGGATCATTGTCTTGCTGCATGACCCAGTTGTGCTTCAGCTTCAGCTCACAGACGGATGGCCTGACATTCTCCTGTATAATTCTCTGATACAGGGGCAGGATTCATTTATTATGGCAAGTTGTCCTGAGGCAGCAAAGCATCCCCAAACCATCACACAACCACCACCATGCTTGTCCGTTGGTGTGAGGTTCTTACTGTGGAATGCAGAGTTTGGTTTTCGCCAGGCATAATGTGACCCATGTCATCCAAAATGTTGGCTGAAGTTTGTCAGAAAGTACCTGGATGATCATTAAGACTCTTGGAAGAATGTTCTGTGGACAGATCATTCAGAGTATGAGTATCACGGTGTTAATGGCTGGAGTCATTTTTGCAGTTTTTTTGTTTTTGCGGTTCCCAGATAGCATTTTAGAGCTTTTAAATTGTGTAGATTTCCTTGGAGTTTCCACTGACCATGTATCGAACTTGATTATCGATAAATATGGATCACTATGGATTACTTCAAATGGATTTAGAATAAATTAAGACAGATATAAATGAATAATTAAAACAGTTATTCAATACAATGAATCATAGTTCAAGCCAATTTTCAACACTATTTGTGATACAATTAGCTGATTTCCCATGGCCACCAAAGACTGGTTCTTGGTCCCCCATTGGCCACCCTATCAAAACAATCGGTCCCCTCCATCTCCACTAACTGAAGTTTAATTGTAAGGATTTTATATTTATTTAAATAGTATAAAATTAACAGATGTACAGAAACACTCATGTGAAGGCCTAATTACAGAGGAGGAACTTCTAGATGCAATTAAAGCCTTCAAGTCCGGGAAAACTCCAGGGTTGGATGGCATACCAGTTGCAGTACATCTAATTATTTTCAATATACTCAAATGACTGTTATTAACATGTTTTAACTACTGCTATAACATTTTTAGACTATCAGATACTTATTTCAGTATCACTGAAACAGGACCCAGGTGGTGCATATAAAGATCCAGTCCACCTAAAAAACTGGAGACCTCTTACACTTCAGTGTTGTTATGCCAAAATTCTAGCAAAATGCATAGCGCATAGAATTAAAAAAGGTATTGTTGGATATTATTCATCCTAATCAGACAGGTTTTTGTACATGGTTGATACATTGGAGATAATATAAGACAAGTAGTGGAAACAATAGAACACTGAAAAATCTGGGAAACCAGGTCATAGCTGACTTTGAAAAAGCCTTTGATAAAGTACGACTGGAATTTATATATAAATGCCTGGACTATTTTATTTTTGTAGAATCTCTTATATAATGGGTTAAAGGTATGTATAGTAACCCCACGTGTAAAATAGTAAATCATTAATCTGTCAAGAAAAGTAAAACTAGGTTGTCCAATATCTTCATATCTATTTATTATTGCCTTCAAAATGATAGCTAGTATAATCAAATCCAATGCGGGCCTTCCGAGTAGCGCAGCAGTCTAAAGCATTGCAGTGCTAGAGGTGTTACTACAGACCCGGGTTCATTCCCGGACTGTGCCACAACCGGCCATGGCCGGGAGTCCCATAGGACAGCGCACAATTGACCCAGCGTCGTCTGGGTTACGGGAGGGTTTGGCCGGGGGTCTGGCGGGTGTTAAGGAGCGCGGTTAGGCGGGTCATATTTCAGAGGACGCATGACTCCACCTTCGCCTCTCCTGAGCTCATTGGGAAGTTGCAGCGATGAGACAAGATCTAAAAAGTGGGGTAAAAAAATAAATAATACAAAATAGTAATAATATCTCATCCAACAATAATATCAAGGGGAAATCCAAAGCTGTCATCGTACTCTGACTATGCACGTTTACTTTTAAATCCGCAACTCGGATCCCTGCACAGCCTCATAGAGGATCTAGATAATCTTTAGAACCTCTCTGGATTACAACTGGATTATGACAAGTGGATCGCTAAAAAATAGAACTTTTACATCACCGCGTAGTTTACCAATAAAATGGTATGACGGTGAAGCGGACATACTCGGTATTCATATACTGAAATAAATAAATGATCTCACTACAATGAAAGTTAGGCAAAACAGACAACATATTTGCTACCATGCTACTGTTTGTGGGAAAATCATATCCGAGTATACCTATTTACTTATGGCCCTGCCTTCACCTAACAACTTGTTTAAAAATATTATATACCGTATGCAATACATTTTCCAATTTATTTGGAACGACAAGCCAGACAAAATTAAACGGCCTGTTTATATAATGAATATGAATTTGGAGGGCAGAAATTATTACATATTAAAGCATTGGATCTCTCACTAAAGGCTTCAGTCATACAAAAGCTATACTTAAATCTGAACTGGTTCTCTAGCAGATTAGTAAGAATGTCTCACCCCGTGTTCTAGAATGGCCTTTTCCCCTACATTCAGATTACACCCTCTTACCTTCAGTTATTTGAAAAATATATAATCTCGAAAAATATTGCTATTTTTACAACAAGCCTTAGAATGCTGGTTGCAATTTCAGTTTAATCCACCAGAAAAGACAGAACAAATATTACAACAAATATTATGGTTAAAGGTTGACCCCCAGTCTTCATGGAGGAGACCTTCTGGCTAGTTTGGTTCATCAGGTTGACCCCCCAGTCTTCATGGAGGAGACCTTCTGGCTAGTTTGGTTCATCAGGTTGACCCCCCAGTCTTCGCTTGGAGTTATTGACGGATGATGAGGTTTTGGCAATGTGAAGATAATAATTCCAGAGCATGGTACCTCTGTATCTGATAGAGAATTGACTATGTGAGGTGCGGCAGTGGGGAGGGTGAAGGTTATCATGGTGTATTGTGTTATATAGATGGATTTCAGAAATGACCTTGAAGAATCCGTTGAAGGGTTTAGGGAAACTGTATTTGTAGATGAAAGTTCATAATTGGCATACATTAATGTTGTAAATAAACAATATATTGAGTTTCTTAAACAAAGGTGCAGATGGAGCCAGGTAATTAGAGGAGGTGGCTAGTCTTGCAAAATGTGTTTTGTATGAGGAGAAATTTGTGTAGGTAGGAGGCTTATGTACTGGCCCAGACAATATTACAGTAAATGAGATATGGTTAAATTAAGCTATATTATAGAGTTAGGAAAGAAGCCTAATGAATCAAACCACTGATCTTTCTGATGATACCGACATACAGTGGGGAAAAAAAGTATTTAGTCAGCCACCAATTGTGCAAGTTCTCCCACTTAAAAAGATGAGAGAGGCCTGTAATTTTCATCATAGGTACACGTCAACTATGACAGACAAATTGAGAAAAAAAATCCTGAAAATCACATTGTAGGATTTTTAATGAATTTATTTGCAAATTATGGTGGAAAATAAGTATTTGGTCACCTACAAACAAGCAAGATTTCTGGCTCTCACAGACCTGTAACTTCTTCTTTAAGAGGCTCCTCTGTCCTCCACTCGTTACCTGTATTAATGGCACCTGTTTGAACTTGTTATCAGTATAAAATACACCTGTCCACAACCTCAAACAGTCACACTCCAAACTCCACTATGGCCAAAACCAAAGAGCTGTCAAAGGACACCAGAAACAAAATTGTAGACCTGCACCAGGCTGGGAAGACTGAATCTGCAATAGGCAAGCAGCTTGGTTTGAAGAATTCAACTGTGGGAGCAATTATTAGGAAATGGAAGACATACAAGACCACTGATAATCTCCCTCGATCTGGGGCTCCACGCAAGATCTCACCCCGTCGGGTCAAAATAATCACAAGAACGGTGAGCAAAAATCCCAGAACCACATGGGGGGACCTAGTGAATGACCTGCAGAGAGCTGGGACCAAAGTAACAAAGCCTACCATAAGTAACACACTACGCCGCCAGGGACTCAAATCCTACAGTGCCAGACGTGTCCCCCTGCTTAAGCCAGTACATGTCCAGGCCCGTCTGAAGTTTGCTAGAGTGCATTTGGATGATCCAGAAGAGGATTGGGAGAATGTCATATGGTCAGATGAAACCAAAATATAACTTTTTGGTAAAAACTCAACTCGTCGTGTTTGGAGGACCGCATGGGGGTGGAAACATCATGCTTTGGGGCTGTTTTTCTGCAAAGGGACCAGGACGACTGATCCGTGTAAAGGAAAGAATGAATGGGGCCATGTATCGTGAGATTTTGAGTGAAAACCTCCTTCCATCAGCAAGGGCATTGAAGATGAAATGTGGCTGGGTCTTTCAGCATGACAATGATCCCAAACACACCGCCCGGGCAACGAAGGAGTGGCTTCGTAAGAAGCATTTCAAGGTCCTGGAGTGGCCTAGCCAGTCTCCAGATCTCAACCCCATAGAAAATCTTTGGAGGGAGTTGAAAGTCCGTGTTGCCCAGCGACAGCCCCAAAACATCACTGCTCTAGAGGAGATCTGCATGGAGGAATGGGCCAAAATACCAGCAACAGTGTGTGAAAACCTTTGAAGACTAACAGAAAACGTATGAACTCCTGAGTGGCGCAGTGGTCAAAGGTACTGCATCGCAGTGCTAACTGTGCCACTAGAGATCCTGGTTCGAATCCAGGCTCTGTCGCCGCCGGCCGCGACCGGGAGACTCATGGGCGGCGCACAATTGGCCCAGCGTCGTCCAGGGTAGGGGAGGGAATGGCCGGCAGGGATGTAGCTCAGTTGATAGAGCATGGCGTTTGCAATGCCAGGGTTGTGGGTTCGATTCCCACGGGGGGCCAGTATAAAAAAAATATGTATTCACTAACTGTAAGTCGCTCTGGATAAGAGCGTCTGCTAAATGACTAAAATGTAAAAATGTAAATGTAATGTAAATGTATGACCTGTGTCATTGCCAACAAAGGGTATATAACAATGTATTGAGAAATTTTCCACCATCATTTGCAAATAAATTCATAAAAAATCCTACAATGTGATTTTCTGGATTTTTTTTTCTCATTTTGTCTGTCATAGTTGACGTGTACCTCTCATCTTTTTAAGTGGGAGAACTTGCACAATTGGTGGCTGACTCAATACTTTTTTTCCACACTGTATTTCATCACTTTGCTGAAGAGAAATTGAATTTGATGTTTCCAGGATAACTTTTCATCATTTAGAAGTCAGAGGAATCTAGTGGAAGTGACTTGTTCCATTTCATTCCCAACAATTGAGATTCTGGCTCTTTTTTTTGTGTGAATACAATAAAGTTGTATTCACTCTTCAGGCAGTATTGGTTATGTTTCCTTGTCAGACATTTCTCTTGATTTTGTATCGTTCATTATTACTAAACTCACTAACTGCACCTGCTTCCTGACTATCAGCTTCGACGTTACATAATACTGCAGTTACTCAGGACATCTCCCAGATGGTCAGCGAACAGGGACACCTACTTCGCCAACACCATGACCAGCTGACACAACTGGGTACGGCTATGGAAGAGGTCCTCCGCGTTCTTCAACGTCTTCGACATTCCCAGAGTGGCATCACCTCCAACAAGCGGAGGATTCTCTAACACAAGTCGACCCAGCGAACCAGCGAGCCCCAGCCCATCCAGCAGTAAGCCCAGGTCAGCGTCCTACTCCAGTTCTCCCTCTGTTTCGCTCATCAGATGGGAGGCCCCACCACCGAGAGGTCAAAGGTTGCAACGGTTATTTCCCTGTTGACCGGACGTGCGTCCCTGGTGTCACTATTCAGGCAGTATTGGTTATGTTTCCTTGTCAGACGTTTCTCTTGTTTTTGTGTCGATCTACACGTTCATTATTATTAAATTCACTAACTGCACCTGCTTCCTGACTCCCTGCGTTGACATTTACGGTATGGAAATGATGCAGACAATTACATTGATAGAAGCCACATTCTATCTGCAATGTTAAAGCTGATCTGCCACCTAAACAATGTTTTACAAAATTAAAACAAAAACAATCAATAAACAATCCTAGGATCGCTCCTGGTTCTGTTAAATGCTTTTTTGAAAACTCCAATTCAAATTTCAGACATTTGTGAATATCGATAACATCTAACAGGGTTGAAGAGGAGTGGGGTTGGATGTCTTGAGGCCAATCACAGCCACTATGAATAAAAATATCTCACATATTGTAACTTCCTCTACTCTTTACCCTCTGGGCAAGAACTGGTTAAATCAATGTTGTTTCCACATTTCCACAAAATATTTAAATGTGATGATTCGAAGGTACAGTGCCTTGCAAAAGTATTCATCCCCCTTGGCGTTTTTCCTATTTTGTTGCATTACAACCTGTTATTTAAATTGATTTTTATTTGGATTTCATGTAATGGACATACACAAAATAGTCCAAATTGGTGAAGTGAAATGATAAAAAATAGATAACGGAAAAGTGGTGCATATGTATTCACCCCCTTTGCTATGAAGCCCCTAAATAAGATCTGGTGCAACCACTTACCTTCAGAAGTCACATAGTTAGTTAAATAAAGTCCACTTGTGTGCAATCTAAGTGTCACATGATCTGTCACATGGTATATATACACCTGTTCTGAAAGGCCCCCAGAGTCTGCAACACCACTAAGCAAGGGGCACCACCAAGCAAGCGGCACCATGAAGACCAAGGATCTCTCCAAACAGGTCATGGACAAAGTTGTGCAGAAGTACAGATCATTGCTGGGTTATAAAAAAATATCAGAAACTTCGAACATCCCACAGAGCACCATTAAATCCATTATTAAAAAATGGAAAGAATATGGCATCACAACAAACCTGTCAAGAGAGGGCCGCCCACCAAAAAACTCATGGACCAGGCAAGTGGGCATTAATCAAAGAGGAAACAAAGAGACCAAAGATAACCCTGAAGGAGCTGCAAAGCTCCACAGCGGAGATTGGAGTATCTGTCCATAGGACCACTTTAAGCCGTACACTCCACAGAGCTGGGCTTTATGGAAGAGTGGCCTGAAAAAAGAAAATAATAAGCAAACACGTTTGGTGTTCGCCAAAAGCATGTGGGAGACTCGCCAAACATATGGAAGAAGGTACTCTGGTCAGATGAGACTAAAATTGAGCTTTCTGGCCATCAAGGAAAACGTTATGTCTGGCTCAAACCCAACACCTCTTATCACCCTGAGAACACCATTCTCACAGTGAAGCATGGTGGTGGCAGCATCATGCTGTGGGGATGTTTTTCATCGGCAGGGACTGGGAAACTGGTCAGAATTGAAGGAATGATGGATGGCGCTAAATACAGGGAAATTCTTGAGGAAAACCTGTTTCAGTCTTCCAGAGATTTGAGACTGGGACGGAGGTTCACCTTCCAGCAGGACAATAAGGGGAAACATTTAAATGTCTTGGAATGGTCTAGTCAAAGCACAGACCTCAATCCAATTGAGAATATGTGGTATGACTTAAAGATTGCTGTACACCAGCGGAACCCATCCAACTTGAAGGAGCTGGAGCAGTTTTGCCTTGAAGAATGGGCAAAAATCCTAGCGGCTAGATATGCCAAGCTTATAGAGACATACCCCAAGAGACTTGCAGCTGTAATTGCTGAAAAAGGTGGCTCTACAAAGTATTGACTTTGGGCGGGTGAATACTTATGGACGCTCAAGTTTTCTTTTTTTTTTGTCTTATTTCTTGTTTGTTTCACAAGAAAAAATATTTTGCATCTTCAAAGTGGTAGGCATGTTGTGTAAATCAAAATCCATTTTTATTCCAGGTTGTAAGGCAACAAAAAAGGCCAAGGGGGATGAATACTTTCGCAAGCCACTGTAAGCAACACTGAGCCGTGCATGAGACTACCAGCTGTTCCGGACGACTGTGTGATCTCGCTCTCCGTAGTTAACAGGACTTATATTCATACTTGCTCTGACCAGCTGGCAAGTCTCTTCACTGACATTTTCATCGTCTCCCTGACCCAGAGTAATACCTACATGTTTCAAGCAGACCACCGTAGTCCCTGTGCCCAAGAGTGCCAAGGTAACCTGTCTAAAGTACTTTTCAAACCGGAGCACTCACACCTGTATCCATGAAACACCATCATTCCACACACCCTGGACCCACTCCAATTATACCGCCCCAACATAGCAGTGATAGAAGAAGGAGAGTGATGGAGTGCTGCGTCAGTTGACCTGGCCTCCACAATCCCCCGACCCCAACCCAATTGAGATGGTTTGGGATGAGTCGGACGGCAGAGTGAAGGAAAAGCAGCCAACAAGTGCTCAGAATATGTGGGAACTCCTTCAAGACTGTTGGAAAAGCATTCCAGGTGAAGCTGGTTGATAGAATGCCAAGAGTGTGCAAAGCTGTCATCAAGGCAAATGGTGGTTATTTGAACAATCTCAAAAATAAAATATATTTTGATTTGTTTAACACTTTTTTGGTTACTACATGATTCCATATGTGTTATTTCATAGTTTTGATGTCTTCACTATTATTCTACAGTGTAGAAATTAGTAAAAATAAAGAAAAACCCTTGAATGAGTAGGTGTGTCCAAACTTTTGACTGGTACTGTATATGTGTGTGTGTGTGTGTTTGTCTATGGGTTGCTTGGGCAACAAAATCCCCAAAAAGTCTGCACAAGAATAGTAAAATGTAGGGACATTTCCAACATCCCCATGTGGTCAAATCTTACAGGTTAGAGTTAGGGTTAATGTAATATGCCATTTAGCAGATGCTTTTATCCTAAGCAATTTACAGTCATGTGTGCATAAATTTTTATGTATGGGTGGCCCCGAGGATCGAACCCACTACCCTGGTGTTACAAGCGCCGTGCTCTACCAATTGAGCTACAGAGGACCACAAGGGTTTGAATTAGGGTTAGGTTTAGGGATAATAGGATTTTGAATGGAAATCAATTGTATGTTCCCACGAGGAAAGAAGAACATAACATGTGTTTCTGTATGTGTGTCTGTGTGTGTGTGTGTCTGTGTTTGTGTGTCTGTGTGTCTGTGTCTGTGTATCTGTGTGTGTGTGTGTGTGTCTGTGTTTGTGTGTCTGTGTGTCTGTGTCTGTGTCTGTGTATCTGTGTGTGTGTGTGTGTGTGTGTTTGTGTGTGTTTGTGTGTGTGTTTGTGTTTAATGGGGGATGGAGGAGGCCAGTGAAGGGTTTTGGAGAGGATTAAAAAATGCTTGAGGAGCCATAGTAATGCTTGAGGATGGAGGAGGCCAGTGAGGGGTTCATAGTAATGCTTGAGGATGGAGGAGGCCAGTGAGGGGTTCATAGTAATTGTGGGATTAGAATATCGTAGCCCTGTTGGTGGTGGTGTCCCTCTCTGTCTCCAGAGCCACTCTCTGTACAGGTCAAGTGGTTAAAAGTACTGAAAGAAAAGTCATTATTATTATTAAAACATAGAGATGACGAATCCTTTGACTGAGATAAATGCCAATGGCCATATTCATGTTCATGAAAGTGAACACTCTTTAGCCAACGTCACATGATTATGAGCAGGACTGTATTCTGCCTAACTATTGAGTATGTTTAAAATGACTGTATAGAAACAGCAATATACTGTACATATATATATATATACACTACATGAACAAATGTATGTGGACACCTGCTTGTTGAACATCTCATTCCAAAGTCATGGTCATTAATCTTCTGGGAAGGCTTTCCACTAGATGTAGAAACATGGCTGTGGGGACTTGCTTCCATTCAGCCACATTCAGCATTAATGAGGTCAGGCACAGATGTCGGGCGATTAGGCCTGGATCACAGTCTGGGTTCCAATTTATCCAAAGGGTGTTCGATGGGGTTTAGCTCAGGACAAATTTGGAAGCACAGAATCGTCTAGAATGATAATTGTATCCTGTAGCGTTAAAGATTCCCCTTCACCGGAACTAAGGGGCCTTGTCTGAACCATGAAGAACAGCCCCAGACCATTATTCGTCCTCCACCAAACTTTACAGTTGGCACTATGCAACCGCCAAACCCAGATTATTGCGTCAGACTGCCAGATAGTGAAGCGTGATTCATCACTCCAGAGAACGCGTTTCCACTGCTCCAGAGTTCAATGGAGGCAAACTTTACAGCACTTCAGCCGACACTTGACATTTATGAAGCCCTTTTTACATCAGCAGATGTCACAAAGTGCCTATACAGAAACCCTGCCTAAAACCCCAAACAGCAAGCAATGCAGATGTAGAAGCACGGTGGCTATGAAAACTCCCTAGAAAGGCAGGAACCTAGGAAGAAACCTAGAGAGGAACCAGACTCTGAAGGGTGGCCAGTCCCCTTCTGGCTGTGCCGGGTGGAGATTATAAGAGTACATGGCCATTTAAGGCCAGATTGTTCTTCAAGATGATCAAACGTTCATAGATGACCAACAGGGTCAAATAATAATCACAGTGGTTGTAGAGGGTGCACCAGGTCAGTATCTCAGGAGTAAATGTCAGTTGGCTTTTCATAGCCGAACTTTCAGAGGTCGAGACATCAGGTGCTGTAGAGAGAGAGAGAGTCGAAAACAGCAGGTCCTGGACAAGGTAGCACGTCCGGTTAACAGGTCAGGGTTCCCTAGCCGCACGCAGAACAGTTGAAACTGGAGCAGCAGCACGACCAGGTGGACTGGGGACAGCAAGGAGTCATCAGGCCAGGTAGTCCTGAGGCATGGTCGTAGGGCTCAGGTCCTCCGGGAGGGGAGGGAGAGAGAGAGAGAATTAGAGGGAGCATATTTAAATTCACACAGGACACCAGATAAGACAGGAGAATAACACCAGATATAACAGACTGACCCTAGCCCCCCGGCACATGGACTATTGCAGCATAGATTCAGGAGACTGAGACAGGGGTCGGTCGGGGGACACTGTTGCCCCGTCCGACGATACCCCTGGACAGGGCCAACCAGGCAAGATATAACCCCACCCACTTTGCCAAAGCACAGCCCCCCACACCACCAGAGGGATATCAACAGACCACCAACCTACTACCCTGAGACAAGGCTGAGTATAGCCCACAAAGATCTCCTCCACCACACAGAAGCCTGTGACATGACAGACCGTTCACGACTCATCTCTCGGCATGTCCAGCCCCTCCATTATCTCAGCCAGTCATGGTTAGCCAGGAAGGACTGTATTTCTCCATATATACAGCAGTGCTCTCTCCTTGGCTAAATCAGGATCCTTGGCTAAATTAGGCCTGTCCCGTTCTGTTTAATTCAAAATTGTTATTCATATTTACATATTACGTGAATTTGTAGTTAAATCACTTGGAAGTTCACATGTTAAAAATGGCATTTATGCAAAAAAATTATAAAACATGTAATCGTCCCTCCTGTGAAGTAGGAACTAGAGTCAAATGCCTAGGATGCTGTAACCAGTCATAATTTGCCTCAGAATGCAGAGATAAAATCCTCTGTTTTATCTGGTATCACTTCATCTAAAATCCATTGATGTTCTTTATTCCCATATTTACACACTACCTCGCCTCTCTTGGATCCTGCTGTTTCTATAACGTCGAGAGGAATGCTTTGAAGACCCCTCACAACAAACAGAGGCTACTTCACGTCAAACCCACGACCCCTGTATCTAGCCCCAACATAGCACATTTGGATACATCTGTGTTGCTTTAGAGCTCAGTCAAGTGGATAAGTTTGTTAAACTCCTACATATATTGGATATCAAACCCTCTGCCATCAAAGTTGTACAGCCCACTCGCTAACAAAGACAATGATAAAAGCAAACTGGCCTCATCTGGAAACGATCCATCTCTGACTCTCAGGCCTTCCTAACATGTTGTTTGTTGAGAATCAGTTACATATGCCTGTCCCACTCTGTTTGAAGTGAACCAGAGCCAACATTCCCCTTCATTCTGCTGGTCCAAAACATAGTGCTGAATGCCTGATAGGCTCCAATAATAACAGGGTATTGTGTTATAGTTTTTGTGTGTGCGTGTTTGTTGTGTGTGTGTGTATGTGCGTGCGTGTGCAGGTGTGTGTGTGCGTGTTTGCGTGCGTGTGTGTTTCTGTGCATGTGAGTATGTCCTCTCCTACAACCAGTAGGGAGTCAGCCTGAGTCCTCTCATACAACCAGTAGGGAGTTAGACACTGATTCCACTCATACAACCAGTAGGGAGTTAGACACTGAGTCCTCTCATACAACCAGTAGGGAGTTAGACACTGAGTCCTCTCATACAACCAGTAGGGAGTTAGACACTGATTCCACTCATACAACCAGTAGGGAGTTAGACACTGAGTCCTCTCATACAACCAGTAGGGAGTTAGACACTGATTCCACTCATACAACCAGTAGGGAGTCAGCCTGAGTCCTCTCATACAACCAGTAGGGAGTCAGCCTGAGTCCTCTCATACAACCAGTAGGGAGTTAGACACTGAGTCCTCTCATACAACCAGTAGGGAGTCAGCCTCAGTCCTCTCATACAACCAGTAGGGAGTTAGAGCTTGAAAAGGTTCCCTGAGTGATTTGGAAAATGACTGACATTTTATGAGCAACAAGCTCAGGCATAACTATTGTTGTGAGAAAAGGTTATTAAAATTATTGGTATTGATTTTGCTGACTTTACATGGTACCGATTGTTTAGAGTGAAGGAGGCAAAACCTGACCAGCATTTCCCCTGACATTTAACTGGAATTAACTTAACATATTACAGTACATGAGAAAAATATGAATTTGCTTTCGATCAAGTGCTCTCCTGCCAGGTCAAACTGCCTGCCTGATCAGGTCAAACTGCCTGCCTGATCAGGTCAAACTGCCTGCCTGATCAGGTCAAACTGTCACAGAGTCATATTAGCAGAATAAAAAAGGATACCCAGAAAACAGGGGACGTCCTGAGCACATTCTGCGATATTCCGATTAGGTCCCTTAAGGTTTTTTGCGTGACGTTATCCCTCAGACGCTCTAAGAACATTCTAAGAATGTTGCGTGATGGTCCCAAGGGAAACGTTCTCTGGCGGACCTTTGTCTAATTCCCTGTAAGTTTCCAGGACATCACTGAGGACCATATCAGGACCTTTTTAGGATGTTGTGTCATGGTCCCCTGGAGGTATTGTCTAGTTCCCAGTTTGTCCCGAGGACGTTTTTAAGACGTTGTGTCATGGTCTCCTGGATGTATTGTCTAGTTCCCAGTTTGTCCCAAGGACGTTTTTAAGACGTTGTGTCATGGTCTCCTGGAGGTATTGTCTAGTTCCCGGTTTGTCCCGAGGACATTTTTAAGACGTTGTGTCATGGTCCCCTGGAGGTATTGTCTATTTCCCGGTTTGTCCCGAGGACCTTTTTAGGACGTTCTTGGGACGTTGTATAGGACGTACAGGACGAAAAATATTTCAGGAATGACAGCTGGGATAGTGAATGACAGCTGAGATAATGAATGACAGATGGGATAGTGAATGACAGCTGAGATATTGAATGACAGATGGGATAGTGAATGACAGCTGGGATAATGAATGACAGCTGGGATAGTGAATGACAGCTGAGATAATGAATGACAGCTGGGATAGTGAATGACAGCTGAGATAATGAATGACAGATGGGATAGTGAATGACAGCTGGGATAGTGAATGACAGCTGAGATAATGAATGACAGAGGGATAGTGAATGACAGCTGGGATAATGAATGACAGCTGGGATAGTGAATGACAGCTGGGATAGTGAATGACAGCTGGGAGAGTGAATGACAGCTGGGATAGTGAATGACAGCTGGGATAGTGAATGACAGCTGGGATAGTGAATGACAGCTGGGATTATGATTGACAGCTGGGATAGTGAATGACAGCTGGGATAGTGAATGACAGCTGGGATAGTGAATGACAGCTGGGATAGTGAATCCTATGTTATGATGGTGCAATGTACATATACCTAACCTTTGATGTCATCTAAACCATTGGGAGCAGCTTCCTTGATAAATATAAATCCGGTCAGAATTCTCCATATTATGTGAATTTACAGCCACATTCAGTATGAAACGGACCACCACTCTATTCAGCATCTGAAAGACACATGGATTAGTCGAACAAGTTGGTCATGAAATGCAGTCATTTCAACAGACTGCTATGGAATGTACACTACCAGTCAAAAGATTGGACACACCTACTCATTCAAGGGTTTTCTATATTTTTTATTTTTTTTACATTATAGAATAATAGTGAAGACAAATACATTTAAACTCAGTTTTTCACAATTCCTGACATTTAATCCTAGTAAAAATTCCCTGTCTTAGGTCAGGTAGGATCACCACTTTATTTTAAGAATGTGAAATATAGTAGAGAGAATGATTTGTCTCAGCTTTTATTTCTTTCATCACATTCCCAGTAGGTCAGAAGTTGACATACCCTCAGTTAGTATTTGGTAGCATTGCCATTAAATTGTTTAACTTGGGTCAAACGTTTCAGGTAGCCTTCCACAAGCTTCCCACAATAACTTGGGTGATTTTTGGCCCATTCCTCCTGACAGACCTGGTGTAACTGAGTCAGGTTTTTAGGTCTCCTTGCTCGCACACGCCTTTTCAGTTCTGCCCACACATTTTCTATAGGATTGAGGTCAGGGCTTTGTGATGGCCAATCCAAATCCTTGACTTTGTTGTCCTTAAGCCACTTTGCCACAACTTTGGAAGTATTTTGGGGTCATTGTCCATTTGCAACCAAGCTTTAACTTCCTGACTGATGTCTTGAGATGTTGCTTCAATATATCCACATCATTTTCCTTCCTCATGATGCCATCTATTTTGTGAAGTGCACCAGTCCCTCCTGCAGCAAAGCACCCCCACAGCATGATGCTGCCACCCCCGTGCTTCACGGTTGGGATGGTGTTCTTCAGCTTGAAAGCAACCCACTTCTTCCTCCAAACATAACGATGGTCATCATGGCCAAACAATTCTATTTTTGTTTCATCAGACCAGAGGATGTTTCTCAAAAAAGTATGATCTTTGTCCTCATGTGCAGTTGCGGTTTTGGAGCAGTGGCTTCATCCTTGCTGAGTGGCCTTTCAGGTTATGTCGATATATGACTAGCTTTACTGTGGATATAGATACTTTTGTACCTGTTTCCTTTATTATCTTCACAAGGTCCTTTGCCGTTGTTCTGGGATTGATTTGCACGTTCGCACCAAAGTACGTTAATCTCTAGGAGACAGAATGCTTCACCTTCTTGAGCGGTATGACAGCTGCGTGGTCCCATGGTGTTTATACTTGCTTACTATTGTTTGTACAGATGAACGTGGTACCTTCAGGCGTTTGGAAATTGCTCCCAAGGATGAACCAGACTGTCTTTTTTTCTCTGGTCTTGGCTGATTTATTTTAATTTTCCCATGATGTCAAGCAAAGAGGCACTGAGTTTGAAGGTAGGCCTTGAAATACATCCACAGGTACACCTCCAATTAACTCAAATGATGTCAATTAGCCTATCAGAAGCTTTTAAAGACATGACATAATTTTCTGGAATTTTCCAAGCTGTTTAAAGGCACAGTCAACGTAGTGTATGTAAACGTCTGACCCACTGGAATTGTGATACAGTGAATTATAAGGGAAATAATCTGTCTGTAAACAATTGTTGGAAAAATTACTTGTGTCATGCACAAAGTAGATGTCCTAACCAACTTGCTAAATCTATAGTTTGTTAACAAGAAATTTGTGGAGTGGTTGAAAAACGAGTTTTAATGACTCCAACCTAAGTGTATGTAAACTTCCGACTTCAACTGTATATACAGAAGATAGCCCAATTTGGCAAAAGACCAAGTCCATATTATGGCAAGAAGATCTCAAAAAAGCAAAGAGAAATGACAGTCCATCATTACCTTAAGACATGAAGGTCAGACAATACGGAAAATGTCGAGAACTTTGAAAGTTTCTTCAAGTGCAGTCACAAAAACCATCAAGCGCTATGATGAGACTGGCTCTCATGAGGACCGCCACAGGAATTGAAGACCCAGAGTTACCTCTACAGCAGAGGAAGTTCATTAGAGTTACCAGACTCAGAAATTGCATCCCAAATAAATGCTTCACAGAGTTCAAGTAACAGACACATCTCAACTGTTCAGAGGAGACTGTGTGAATGAGGCCTTCATGGTCGATTTGCTGCAAAGAAACCACTACTAAAGATTACTCCCTCACCCCTGTCGGTGAAATAAGTCCTTTGTATTTTGCGTTTAAGTGTGTACTTTTTAAAATTGGTATTAGTCACGACTAGAGTGCAACCCTGATCTCAGCCTAGTTTCCTGCATGAATCAATGTGTGCTGTTGCCATGGAGTTTACCAGGAAAAAAATCTAACATTTGTTTGCTTGCCTTAATATAACCTGTCTTAATATAACCACATCCTCCAGAAATATGTATTTTGCCTGTGAGTCTATATTTGACAGGAGGTGGGAGGAACATGAGAACTTTAACTGCAACATGAATGATCAACCTGCTATTCTGGCTTTAAATTTAATTCGAAAAGTGTCTTAAAATGAAGAAAGAAAGTCTCACACTATATATGTTCCCAACAATGTAATGCTCAAATCTAACAATCAATGGTTTGGCAACACGGTGCCTTGTTTAAAGATTGAAAATAGTGTCAACAAAGAAAACAAGCTATCAATACACCTTATCCTTCGAGACCGTATCACTGAACCAAATCTTTATTCTCCGACTGACTCTAGTGAATCAGAAGAAGAGCCCCATCATCACCATATATTACTGTCCTGCTGATTATGAATGTACGACTGACTGCTGCAGTGATCTATCTCTTCCATCTCGGTCCGGCTGAACACGATGCAGGACATCATTTACTCCAACGGCCTGCTGCCTCTCAGGGATTGAGTAATTTGCTGTTTCCTTGAAAACGCTGAACGAAGGGTAACAAAACCGGACCGCTCTCCGTTTCCACAACGCGCCGCCAGAGACACAGACACCCTGCCAATCCCGCTCCCAACCTCCGCTACCTACTCCTGTTCGCCTCCCCCCAACACACTAAGCCTAAGATCAAAACAACCAATAAGAGCGCAGATGCTCCTGTTTCTCTTTGTTGCCAGACCCTGTTTTTTTGTTCCTCTCTCTGTCAGAGAACTGCTAGTAATGAAGAGCAAAGATGCAGACTGGATTCAATTCAGGATGTCAAGTCATGTTTATCCCCTGCCTAAAGAAAGCAATTATCCCCCACGGTATCTGTTTCTCCATTATCATAATAGTATCTTGCCTCTGTGATTACTTAGTGCAGGTGTCAGAGTCATTAGGCATGCTGCAGGTTTAGACTTGTGGGGGGAGAGAGGAGACACGTCGGTCTGTGTTGGTTCCACGGTGTCAGAACAGAGGATGCGGTTGGCGGAGAAGTGATATCGTGTTTGTCGTCGCAGCTAGCACGGTCTGTACAGCTGGCATACAGTCCCATGACATCACACTTTGACAGACGTGAGTAGGTGGACAGCGATGCATCAAGTTGTCCCATTAATCATGTCCCTTGTCTTTTAGAACTGAAAGCCTGGTAGCTGTAGTGATACAGTATATTTCATTACAGCTGCAACAATCCTTTTTTTTTTTTTTCTCTCACTCCACCCACCAACACAATCCCCCTCTCCGCACTCTCCGCACTCTCCGCACTCTCCATCTGGCACCCCAATGGTGGAACAAGCTCCCTCACGACGCCAGGACAGCGGAGTCACTCACCACCTTCCGGAGACATTTGAAACCCCACCTCTTTAAGGAATACCTGGGATAGGATAAAGTATTCCTTCTAACCCCCCCCCCCCCCCCCAAATTGTAAAGTGGTTATCCCACTGGCTATAGGGTGAACGCACCAATTTGTGAGTCGCTCTGGCTAAGAGCGTCTGCTAAATGACGTTAATGTGCCCTTGAGCAAGGCACTTAACCCTAATTGCTCCTGTAAGTCGCTCTGGTTAAGAGCGTCTGCTAAATGACTAAAATGTAAAATGTAATGTAAATGTACAAAAACATACATTCTCAGACACACATAATATCCTGCTGCTTGTGTGAAAAGGGGATTTTTACAGTGTAGGGGACTTTTACAATGTAGGGGACTTTTACAATGTAGGGGAATTTTACAGTGTAGAGGACTTTACAGTATAGAGGACTTTTACAGTGTAGAGGACTTTACAATGTAGGGGACTTTTACAGTGTAGAGGACTTTTACAGAGTAGAGGACTTTTACAGTATAGAGGGCTTTTACAGCATAGAGGACTTTTACAGTGTAGAGGACTTTTACAGTGTAGATGACTTTTACAGTGTAGAGGACTTTTACAGTGTAGAGGACTTTTACAGTATAGAGGACTTCTACAATGTAGGGGACTTTTACAGTATAGAGGACTTTTACAGCATAGAGGACTTTTACAGTGTAGAGGACTTTTACAGTGTAGAGGACTTTTACAGTGTAGATGACTTTTACAGTATAGAGGTATTTTACAGTATAGAGGACTTTTACAGTATAGAGGACTTTTACAGTGTAGAGGACTTTTACAGTGTAGAGGACTTTTACAGCATAGAGGACTTTTACAGTATAGAGGACTTTTACAGTGTAGGGGACTTTTACAGTGTAGAGGGCTTTTACAGTGTAGAGGACTTTTACAGTGTAGAGGACTTTTACAGTATAGAGGACTTTTACAGTATAGAGGACTTTTACAGTGTAGAGGACTTCTACAATGTAGGGGACTTTTACAATGTAGGGGAATTTTACAGTGTAGGGGACATTTACAGTCGTACAGAGTCTTTCCCAGTTCCAACCACTCTGCTGTAGTACTAATTCTAGCTCTCCTGCTCCGCCCCTCAGCCCTCCTGTTCTGCCCCGCTGCTCTCCTGTTCTGCCCCGCTGCTCTCCTGTTCTGCCCTTCAGTTCTCCTGTTGTGCCCCTCAGTTATCCTCCTCTGCCCCTCAGTTCTCCTCCTCTGCCCCTCAGTTCTCCTGTTCTGCCCCCCAGTTCTCCTCCTCTGCCCCTCAGTTCTCCTCCTCTGCCCCTCAGTTCTCCTGCTCTGCCCCTCAGTTCTCCTGTTGTGCCCCTCAGTTCTCCTCCTCTGCCCCTCAGTTATCCTCCTCTGCCCCTCAGTTCTCCTCCTCTGCCCCTCAGTTCTCCTGTTCTGCCCCTCAGTTCTCCTCCTCTGCCCCTCAGTTCTCCTCCTCTGCCCCTCAGTTCTCCTCCTCTGCCCCTCAGTTTTCCTGTTCTGCCCCTCTGCTCTCGTGTTCTGCCCCTCTGTAATTCCCAGAGCAGACTAACAGGGCTCTCTTTCCAGAGGTTTAATAAGAACCGCAGGCGGCCAGCCCTCCAGCCCTGTTCTTGGCTGCCACATCGTGGGATGGCAATATATTTAATAGGATTTGGTACCTGATCTAATAGTCCGTTACAGTGACCTCCAGGTCATGAGGAGATTATCAGACCCCCCCCCCCCCCCCCTCTCTCTCTCTCTCTCTCTCTCTCTCTCTCTCTCTCTCTCTCTCTCTCTCTCTCTCTCTCTCTCTCTCTCTCTCTCTCTCTCTCTCTCTCTCTCTCTCTCGCTCTGGGACTGTATCAGTGTGCAGGTGTGACAGTGGAGTGACTGTATCAGTGTGTGGGTGTGACAGTGGAGTGACTGTATCAGTGTGCAGGTGTGACAGTGGAGTGACTGTATCAGTGTGCAGGTGTGATAGTGGAGTGACTGTATCAGTGTGCAGGTGTGACAGTGGAGGGACTGTATCAGTGTGTGGGTGTGACAGTGGAGTGACTGTATCAGTGTGTGGGTGTGACAGTGGAGTGACTGTATCAGTCTGTGGGTGTGACAGTGGAGTGATTGTATCAGTGTGCAGGTGTGACAGTGGAGTGACTGTATCAGTGTGCAGGTGTGACAGTGGAGGGACTGTATCAGTGTGTGGGTGTGACAGTGGAGTGACTGTATCCGTGCGCAGGTGTGATAGTGGAGTGACTGTATCAGTGTGCAGGTGTGACAGTGGAGTGACTGTATACGTGTGAGGGTGTGAAGGTGGAGTGACTGTATCAGTGTGCAGGTGTGACAGTGGAGTGACTGTATCAGTGTGCAGGTGTGACAGTGGAGTGACTGCATCAGTGTGCAGGTGTGACAGTGGAGTGACTGTATCAGTGTGCAGGTGTGACAGTGGAGGGACTGTATCAGTGTGTGGGTGTGACAGTGGAGTGACTGTATCAGTGTGTGGGTGTGACAGTGGAGTGACTGTATCAGTGTGCAGGTGTGACAGTGGAGGGACTGTATCAGTGTGTGGGTGTGACAGTGGAGGGACTGTATCAGTTTGCGGGTGTGACAGTGGAGTGACTGTATCAGTGTGCAGGTGTGACAGTGGAGTGACTGTATCAGTGTGCAGGTGTGACAGTGGAGGGACTGTATCAGTGTGTGGGTGTGACAGTGGAGTGACTGTATCAGTGTGCAGGTGTGACAGTGGAGGGACTGTATCAGTGTGTGGGTGTGACACGGTGTTTGTGTGGATATGTTTTTTGAGTGTGTGTAACTCTGTGTGTGTGTATGTGTGCTCTGTAACTCATGTGTAAGTGTGTTTGTTTGTGTGAAAGCGATTAGACAGTGTCCGTCCGATTAAGCCTGCATAATTTTCTGCTACTTGACCGTTGGAGTTTCCTCAACGAGTCAAATCCCTGACAGAATCAAAAGCACCCCTGACAGACCAGTCAACACACTTATTACAGACCAGTCAACACATTTACATTTACGTCATTTAGCAGACGCTCTTATCCAGAGCGACTTACAGTTAGTGCATACATTATTCTTTTTTTATTTTCATACTGGCCCCCCGTGGGAATCGAACCCACAACCCTGGCGTTGCAAACGCCATGCTCTACCAGCTGAGCTACACACTGATTACAGGCCAGTCAACACACTGATTACAGACCAATCAACACACTGATTACAGACAAGTCAACACACTGATTACAGGCCAGTCAACACACTGATTAC